>NC_071979.1:25483039-25736334 GCF_026283585.1 Hylaeus volcanicus
CTCTCTCTCTCTCTCTCTCTCTCTCTCTCTCTCTCTCTCTCTCTCTCCCTCTCTCTCTGTCCCCTTTTCCTCTCAGATTTCTCCGTTTCTATCCTCTCCCTATTTCTCTCGTTCTTCCCTGTAGCCACCCCCTCCCGTTTCTCGTTCTGTCCGTCCTTGCGACTTTTCGTTTCTTCCTTTCTCTGTACACCCTGACTAACCAACAGTCTGACGACCCCCCCCCCCCCTCCCCTCCTCCCAGCCCCCCGACGCGGTAACTGTTTGTCCGGCAGGCATTAATGCCCGTTTGCGAACCGGCTTGTTCCCTGGCCATTCGACGCACGTGTCCTGGATGTTCGTTCGTGTTGCGTGCGCGTCATCGTATCGACGTTAATGCCTCGTTATGATTTGTTTTCAGACGCATTTGCGGGGCCTGGGACGGAGAACAACGATGGAACTGTCGCAAGGTCCTGCAAATGGCTGTATTCGTAAATTGGTTACAAAGTTCTGTATACGAGCCGTTCGTCAGAGGGCAAATCGATTAATTCCATAAAACAAGAAATAATGTACATTGATTTTAAAAATTCCCTTTATAATACGAATCCAAATAAATATTGAGAAAAGTTGTTTCCTTTCCAGAAAAGTTATTATATAGATTACTATACCGAGTGCTTCGACACTTGTATTTAAGATTGTTCAAAAAGTCAGTCAATTTGTGCAGTGAACAGCTCGTACGTTGACGAATATTGTAAAACTATAAATACAAAATATCGAGATCGTCTGCTACCGCCTAGAAACGGCGTTGTCTAGTGGTAGACGTGTTATCGTGTTCCACAAACTACGACTCGCGGTGTACTAGAAGACGAACCAGACGCTCAGCTGTTTTTAACACGGTCAGCACGACCACGGTCGAGGTGGCGCATATTCATTCCCCTTGGCGCGTTATTAATATGTATGTTGGCCTCTGTTTTCTCTTAAATCTCAGGGGTGGTTTAGGAGAATATCATGAAATTCGGTCCGGGGACTTTCGTACACGTGGTATCGGTGCTATGAAATTTGAAGAAAGAAGTAAATTTGTTGCGACTCTCCGATGATACGTTCGATAAGTTTCCGACGCGATATAAAATTGTTCTTTAATTTCTTTCGAGAAGGTATCAGTCGACGCCGCGTGCGAGTGTCACGTAATATCCGAAAGTAGAGATTCAAGCACAGATAATAAACATCGTATCTATATAGGCGTTAGATCTAACCGAATGAAACCGCGCTCGCTCGCGCCGGTGGCTGTACGTTTTCGTCCACGTTAAGCTCTTCGAAATTGATGCACACCGGGCGCTCGACGCGCATTTGTGCAGCGCACCTGTGAATTTATCGATATTAGCTAGAACGGCCGATACAGCTGGCGCTAACCAAATGGAACCGAATCTAGACCATTATTTCGGCGAGCGTTCAGAGGAAACGGGAAACGAAAACGAGCGGGACATCGAAAGACGCGCGTGCACGACCGTTTCCGTCGTGTATCCACGACGAACACGACGCCTCGCTCGCGTATTAGGTGCGGCTTAGGCGAAGCGATCGTTTGCCGCGGATCGTTTCGTCGCTGGCGGTGGTAGGTAGGCGCAACGAGATAACGATTTGGCTGTAACGTTTGCGCCGGTGTGCGCTTTTAATTGGGCTTAATGCCGTAAACAGCGAGCGCGTTAATGAAAAGTACCTCGACGCGGCATTACTACAATTCGGTACATTAAGTCGCAAAATGAAATTCACAATCGATGACCGCGCTGGACCGTCGGCGAAAGAGTAATAATGCATCGCGATAAATATGTATGCGAGTTTATCGTAATAATGAGTTCCACCGATTCCTGGGACCGGAGGGAGAGAGGTACGCGTACGATGATGGAACGGGACGCGATTGTTCGTCCGTACGGGGACAGCCAGGGAGAAAGAAGGACGGAAACGATACACTGTGGAGACCAGTGGTTCTTAACCGTTGTGCTGCGATATTTCGGCAAACTTTAGATTTCATTGTGGAAATCTTTTCAGGAAACTGATTTTCTGGAGTTACGTGCTGCTTTTCGTTCGATTGCCACGATTAACCCTTTGAGCTACAACCACGTGTGAGACTCGTGGTCGGATATTCGGGCTAAAATTGATTATCACAAGCCTGACCTGTAAACATCGCATTTTGGTCCCAGGCTGTTGGAGCTTAAATCGTAGCTTAAATCGTAGCTTAAGGGGTTAATAGGGTAAATCTCTCAAGTTTCGTAAGAGTAACTTTGCGATCTATCCAGGTGTAAAAAATCAAAATAAAATAGTATACATTGAAAATAATGATAGAGGAAAGCTTTTACGAAAGAGGTGTTACGTTTCCTTTTTTCTATACGGTCTGTATAAAATGACGTAAAATGACGGGATCAACAGGAGATTTAAAAATGACGCGAATGCGCATCCGAAGCTGGGGGTGGGCTACGAACCACTGGTACAGAGAGTAGGCCGGTTGGATAATGAGCAGAGGCGGAGAGCGGGTGGCAGAGAGTGGCAGCGCCGGCCGAGCGGCGGAGGCGGTAGTAGCGACAGCAACGGCTGGGGTAGCTAAAGTTGGTTATTTTATTGGAAATTTTGGGCGAGTCCTCGTTCGAGTGTTGTGAATCGCGACTGTTCGATTGCTTTCAAAGGTAAATTAATATCGCGCCATGAACACGTGCCCATCCGATGCACTGATGAGGTTAATGAGAACGGAAGTAAAGAGCCGTGGATAAATGCTACTTTGATCAGCAACTAATTGGACTCCCGGGCAAAACACTAATTGTCGATGAGCTCAAAAGCCGGGGACGAGCGTAATTCGTCGAATTGATTTTGTAGAAGCAATATCTGATAATTTCGAGCGATGCGCACGGACAATGGTTGATCTTGGCTGGACCTCCAGGCACCGGGTGTCCCCTCGTAGCTCGCGGATCGGAACGTTCGAGCGGAATCGAGTCGTGGCTACCAGTGTCCAGAAGAGGGACAGAGGGTGCGCGGGTGGCCAGTGTCTGGAAATAGCAGACACTGGTTGCAACGTGTCCGTCCAGCAATAAGGGAAATCGAGGAATGAAGAGCCGTTTGGGTACATCTGCCGCTGCGTCGTTCATCACACGCCGCAACCAGGCCAGCTAATACACGTATAATTACTCGTCTCTAAGATTTATTTTAATTAGCCCCTATATCTTCTCCTAACGAGCACAGCTCCGATTCACTGTACAGTGGTTCGTTCTTCGCTTACGTTACAACGTTTACGAGCCTAGCGGCCACGTAAATTGAATGTCGATGAGTGACCGGACTCGTTACCAGCTTGGTTATCTCCTCGTCCTTCTAACTAGAAAGTTATACAAATTTACTTTCTATTGTTACGAGCGTCATATAGAAAGTACTCGTAGTTTGCCGAGATTCATCGAAGGCGAGGAAGACTGTCGTTCGCTCCCGACATCGATTCATTCGTTAGATGTTCTAGAAAATTTTTAAAATTCAGACGATATTCCTAGCGGAGACATTTATATTGTCGATAACGGCAATTTATCGTTGTTGTTCTATAAAATAATAATGTTACGAAACGACTTTTGAAAAGCGCAACCTTTGTTCGGTACGACTTAATGGTGAGCGCCGCGACCAAAATTAGTTACCAGTAATTATTGGGACAAAATTTTGAAACTTTGTACTCTTATGTAGTTTTTAACTATGAATTCAATGGTGTAAACCAAAAAGTATTTACACAACTTTTTGCATTTTTGAAGAAAAATTATTCGAAGAAGAAGTGGATTTAAAAATTCAAAAAAATTGTTTAAACATTTTTTCGTTTACACCATTGAATTCAGCGTCAAAAACTACGTCACAGTACGAAGTTTCAAAGTATTGTGTCAACAACTACTGGTAGTTAGTTTTTTACGCATTATTTCTACTTGCAGCGACGTTTACGATCATTGACTATGATTTAGTACGTGTTTCGACTTCCTCTGATTAGGTGGAAGGTACATAGCAAAATTGACGAAAAAACGGATAATAGGTTACCAGCGTGTATGTTTACAAACATTAGCGCAAGTAGAAATAACGTGCATTGGTCAGACACGTTATTCCAGTCGAAGGTACTCAATCGCGTGCGTATCGGGCGAATATTGGAAATCGATTTTCTCTAAAATGAAGGCTCGTATCAACAAATTTTATTCCACATTTTCGATTTATTTCTGTTTAAAGAATGCTCGTTTATGCTCGGTTATACAGTCCGGGACAAAATTATCCCTTGCGGACGGAGCATTCTGACGCACGAGTGTCCGCATGGACGGGGGAGTCTTAAGAGCATTTCGTCGGAAAATAGAATATGCATAAAGATTCGTTTGCAACTATTTCGTACTACATAAACAAATACTTGCTAAACGATTTACGACATATCTATTGGACTTTTTATCGATAATTTCAATTTTATATTTTAAAATGTTCTAAAGTGCGATATTTCATGAAACAGTTGCCTGTGTGCATTAATGGTTTTTACGAACATGTGTCGCAGTAGAAACGTGTTTGTTCCCTTCCTCCTTTTATTTTCCTCTTTGAGCACATAATCCAGTCCCTGGAGTTTCCTTTAGATCCTATTTCTGAATGGTTAAAATGCTTGGGCTGCTGTCCACAGACAGCCGTCCGCAAAAGGTTACGGTACACGAGGCGATTGTTCTCTAATAGCTTTCCCGCGTGAATATCGATAATTAATCGTACCGTTCACGCGTTTCGACTCGTCGGCTCCCCGGTGGAAGATCTGTAAGGAAATCCTTCCATCTGTGGAAGGAAATCAGAAAAACAGAAGACAGAGAGTAGAAGCGGAAGAGGTACGCTCGGGATAGGGGGAGGGAGGGGGGAGGGGGAGAATAGGATAAGTTGGTCGATGCCGCAACTCGCTCGCTCCATTAACTCGTTCATAGGCGATCTAACGTCGTGGCGTTGTCTCACACCCTATAAGCCGGCAGTAAATCAGTTCTAGTATCCGCCTTACCACCTTCCACCCTCGCGCTTTGCCGTTCGAGCTTCTCTAGGTTGGAAACGGTGGCGGCGAACCCGAAACTCAAGCCAAACGTACGGAACCAACATCGGAGTCTGGCGGAGGGATGGCGGGCCACCGACGCCGACAGTGGTGGTGTAAGATCGCTCGCGAACCCGTAATCGCCGTAAACCCGAGGACTTAGACGGTTAGGATCGCGGTTCCTTTATCGTGCGCCCGCGCGCGCACACGGCAATCTGTATTAGGTTTCTCGCGTAGTCGAGTGAGAACGTACGAGGGAGGGGAATCGGTGGTCGCCTCTAGCCTAAATCTATATTTCTACCTCCCATAACCCGTATCTGTTCATCTGCTACCACCGACCGAACCGTCGGTGGAAGCGTTTCGCGTAACCTTACCACTTGTAACGCTCCCTCCGACCCCTCCCTCCTGACACTGCCGCGCTTCTTGTTCGTCCCGTGTCCTCCGACGTTTTCGCCATTCTCTCTCGCTCTCCGCCAACCCCTTCGCCAAACCCCTTCTATACGTAGTCGTCGTATCTCGCCTCTCGCGTCTCGCATCTAGCTCGCGCGCGCTCCGACCTCCGACGCTTCGAACTCACCTCCCGCCGACGACAAATCCTCGACGCGGCGCTCCTACGGACCAGCGCAGCACGACGGCGCGGGCACATTTTCCTGAAATACGACGTCCCCGGGAGCATAAACGCCGTTACTATTCCCACAAGTTGTAACTGGTGTTAATTATTGACTCGATACGCGCACGTGTGCGCGCTCGCTACCCTTACGGACGCGGCGGTCGTGTGTTCGTGCGAATGGTTGCGCGAGAGGAACGAGGGACGGAAAACACAGAACGGGAGACCGAAGATGATTCCGTGCGTGTGTACGGTAGGCAAAACCGAACGGGGAGGGAGGAGCGTGCGCGCGTATCGGGCCAGGTGAGGTCGCGCGGGCGGTGTTATTCGCGCGACGCTGCCTGCCGATATCTGATTATCGTTTGTCTTTGCCACGATAACGCAAATAATTAAACGATGTCCGCGTTATTTCGTTCGTTGTTCCGTGAACGACACGGTTCAGGTATTATGGGGTTGTTTAGTAGAGGTTCGTCGATAAGAAAAACTCAAAGATAAACGTCCTTGTGACGCAGCGTGACTAGAGTTGCGTATCAAGGCTTCGAGTATACGACTTTGATGAATCGAAGAACGAAGAGCGGATTTGTTCGTTCGATATCGAGTTTTCTTGGCTTTGGCCTTCCGTGGGAGGTCGGATGTAGGAATATCAAGGATGACGACGTTGGAAGTAAATGTACGAGTTGGACGTAAAGAAATTGTTAGTTTTTAGTTATATTACGAGAGAAGATGAACAAGAAAAAAAGGAACAATCATTTTCATGAAAATCAAGAAAAGGATACGATTTATTTATAAAGGGATGTAGATAGATTAACCCATTCGCTACCAGACAAATTTAACCCTTTCAAACTTGAATTATTTTTTTTCTCGTACTAATGTAATTTAATTTTTACGGTTAACTTGGACTAAAATTAGTACGGATGAAATAACAAAATATCCTAATAGTGTAGTTTTCGAGGACTTTCCTCGTGTGCACAAAAAAAGGACATAGCCCTAAATGATAGTGTCAGCTTTCATAAATTATACAGAATAACGTACGGGATACAGCAATCGATAGTAAAATTTATTAAATTCTTTGTTGCAACGAAGTCATTTCGACGTATGATTTTCGTACAGACGGTCTTTCAAGAAAAATTCCTACCAAGTGAGTTTCGCGAACAGAGTTCCGTGGGTAAAAAGAAATAAAAGCGAGGCCGACCCAGATCCATCAAGCGCGGCCCGTAGGCAACAGGCAGTTTTCAGTAGGATTTGGCGGCTCGTAGCAAGGGTATCGTTTAATAAACCACTCGTGCGCGCACTACGCCTATATTTATTCCGCCTACGTAGATCGCTTCTGGCTCGGAATGATTTTCAAATTTTTAAACATATCGCCGAAGATCCGTTCGGAGCGCAACGCGCCGTGTCTGCGAAGTAGCGAATAGATTTGCCCTCGGAGAATCCGCGAAAGCCGATCTCATTGGACCGATCGTTGAAAGCATCTCGTCCGTCGTTTCGATTTGTTTCCCGAAAGGAGAGTCCTAAGCAGACGGACCGTGTATATGGAACAGCCTCGGTTACGCGTTTCCTGCTATCGTACGAAGCATCCGACTAAATTGAAAGTTCCGTCTGAGAGGGAAATACATTTGTAAATGAAACAGTCATGAACGTATGCCCCGGCAGCCTGCGGCTATTCAATCTAACCGGGGTACAAAGCTAATAGAAATTCTACGTCTCTCGCATAAAGGAAACCGTGAAATAAAATCGAATGTGGATCCTCTTGCACGGATTACCAATAAGTTGCACGTCCGATGGTTGGACGTTTACCGAACACCGTGTCGGCATCCGTGAAATCAACTTCCGATTCTCGGCTCTCCTCGCCTCGCCTGGCCTCGCCACGCCTCGTTTCGACGCGGCATCTTTTTTTATATCCGATATTCCCTGTTGTTGTTTTTTTTTTTTTTTTTTATAAAGTATGCCAAGTCATCGAACTCGCGCTCGTTCTGCGAATACGCGCGAGAAAACCTCAATGTATAAATCGTTTGGATATATTAGGTGATTTTTTGAAGAGAAGCAACCTATGGGGATGGAGAATGCCTTACGATTCAAGCAGGGGCACGAAAGATAATTTTCCACCGTAGAAAAATACGATATTCTTTTTCCATGCAATGTTTACTTGGCTTCCTAGGTACTGATTCCTTGTTTAACTCTAAAATTAGGGTCGAAACGTCAGAGGTAATTTACATATTCCCGCCAACTCTGACAAAAGCCTTTGTCGTCAATTCGATATCGCAGATTGGAAGCAAATACGAGCAAGAAGGTGATTCAACGGAGACAACAATCCGTAAGATGTAGCAGGGCCAGGATAATAATGCGATGCTCGCTCCAAGGATAGTGGCGCGGAATTAAGATTCCGTGGAGGAAGCTCTCGAGAATCCTCGCGGTAGACTAACACGGGCTTAAGTCCTCAAGATAATTTACCGTTCAAACGTTAACCTGGAGCCAGTTCGGTTCGCCAATCCGGAGTGTTTCTAGAAGGATTCGGAGGATGGGCCGCGGTGAGGTGGGGTATAGAGGCATACAAAAGGAACGAGAGACAGAGAAGGGTGGGAGAGAGAGAACTGGAGCAGACGAAAGACGGTGAGTCTAGGCTGGAGAAACGAGGGATGGGAGACGAAAAGAGCGAGGAGAGTAACGTTTTCCTGGCCGTGACACTGCGACGACGACGCTTGGTTCTCGACCTTTTTACCCTCGCTGCCGGTGACATATTTCTTGATTTTCAGAACAATGCGGCCATAAAGCAACGAAGGCGTGTTAGAGTGCGTGGCAAGCAAAGTATATTTACCTGGCACGCCGTAAATACCGGAAGAGACGGGGAGCAATCGGGTCATTCGAAATGCGTGTCGCGTCCAAGCAGATTTTAGGCATTCCTGGTCCCTCGAGTTTGGCTCGAAAAGGTTCGCAAAGGTTCGACGTCGCGAAAACCACGAATACGTTTCCATTCGTGTCGGGTCGTTTGGGGATTCGACCAGCGGCAGGGTCTACGTTGGCCCTTGGCTCATCCAAGTATTCCTTCTGATCGCGATTTCTGTCTCGGTCAAACGTACCCCGTGACTGCGTTGCAACGTATCGGTTGTGCCCGCCTGGAGAGAAACGTAAAAACTCTGAGACGTTGGAGCCGATCGTGGTCTGCCATCGAGGGCGATACGAATACCAGCACCGTTCGAATGACAAGGGCGGAGGGGGATGCGAGAACAGAAAGAAGAAAGATTGGAAGGTCAGAAGATATTGGCATGGGCGAAAAAAGAAACGAGAAAAGGGAACCGGGAGACGTTTATCCCTGGCCACACCGCGGACGATCCCACCAATAAGAGGCGTCTGTTAGCGAAGGGATGAACCGCTGCGAGATGATTATTTCGTGGCTCACTGGGATTGAATCCGCGGTGAAGAGTGCTCGACAATGCGATCAGGCCAGTCTTGCGAGATCCGTTGGCTCGGATTTTTATCGGACGTAACCTTCCGATGGCGTTCTCAACACCATTCCGATCAACGCGGTTGTCGTCAGCTATCCCCGTCCACGTTATCATTTTTCTTGTCGTGAATCAACGGTAGTATAGTCGATGGAAGGGATCTTGCGAGGTCGACAAATCGGTCGGAAATCAATCTTTACAATTTAAGCGAGAGGGGAACTAGTCCATCTCGTATTCCATACAACTCTAATTAATCTTTTAATTTGTTTAGTCGAATCTCTGTGAGAAGAGAAGATCGGTCCGAAGGAATTTCTTGGGTCTTTATTGCTGCTGTAGCTAAAGGACGTAACTTTATACACATTTAAAACAGGAAAGAATCCCGTGTTCTCGCTTTTATATCGGACGAAGCATCGTTCGAAATCGAAATGTGTTCTTCGTTAGAACGCGAAAACGAAGAGAAAGCAAAGAAACTTACAATTCCAGCTGTTGAATAGGTGAGTTAAAGTGTCGGTGTTACGCGAGAGTTTAATCGTAATGAGAAATCGTGTTTCCATTTGGCAGAATGAAGCAGCCTGTAAGATCGAGAGACACGGTGCGATTCTATTTAGCGGTGCGTCGTTTGACGGGGTTTATTGGGGGTGCAACAGGTCGGGTTAGACTGGAGTGTGTTCTCTCACCACCATCATTAGTCAACGTCACCACCCGATGCCTCTCTCTCTTTCTCTCCCTCTCTCTTATCTTTCTCACGCGCGCTCGCTACGTATCCACGCTTCTTCGTGTATCCGTATGTCTGCATACCTGTCTCGCTGACTATCTGTCTACCGTTTTACGTATCTGTTACCGTTTAGGTCTCCCAAAAGCTAGCTGTAACAACGACCCGGTGGATAGATAATATCTTCATCGGTACTCTTCGATTATCGAAGAATGTTCGTTCATGACAGTTTCTGACTCCGAATTTCTGTCCTAGGCTAGTTTTCTCTACTAGGCTGGATTTCTCAAAGAATCCCGAGAATAAAATCGGAACTATCGTAAAATAAGTTCATTTTACAGAGACGGGACAAGCTCAGCTTCGAAGCAGGACGCATTAGAACTCAACGACCTGTTGAACAAGCCTTTTTTAATCTCTCTAACCATTAAAACAAATTACCTTACGTAATTGCGATCGTATCAGTGGAACGTTGTTGGACAAACAAACAATCATTGTGGACAAAGGAATGTTTAATTTCTTGCACCATCGCAAATTCATTCGATGGATTTGAACACTCGATATTCAACATATTGGGTTGTCTGGAAAGTACATGTCGATTTTTGATAGGTGGTACAGGTTTGGTTGATAAATAATGCAAGGTAAGGTATAAAGGTAGTCGCGGACGTTCCGGCGATAAAAAAGCAGTGCGCGTGTCTCGAAAGGAGATTTTCGCGGTTCACTGGAAACTGGGAACCCGGCGAAATGTCTCGCAGCGCGCGGATTGTTAAACTGTAGAGGGAGTATAGTTACGCTCGAATACCGGTAACAAAACGGAGCCGTCGGTCTCTCCTTCGTGTCGGTTCGCGTAATCCCTGCAGGATCATCCCATTGTTGTTAGCCCGCGTGTGGATAGGAGCTTTGTAGTTTCACGAGGCAGAAGCCACGTTGCTGCATCTTTTCCCTACCTTCTATTTCCTGTTTCTACGGTTCTGGCGGAAGGGGCATTCCCTCTGTCTCGGTAAGTATAAGCTCTTTCCAACAAATCCACCACCTCGTTTAGTGCCGTACCGAGGATTAGCGGGAAAGCCTTCTTCTTGCGTCGCGTAACGCGCCTGACCGCGTTTATAGTGCACGGGGTATGTTTCTGCATGCGTGTGGAGACGCGTCTTGGTGGCCACACCGTAATGACCCGGGCTAACGTTTACTTTCCGCGAATGGAGCAAAACTAGTCAGAGGACTGGACTTTGTCGTTTTGTTCTCGCGATTTCGAACGCGCCACGAGTCGAAATGTACTCTTTTGTTTTACGGAACACCCACGCAGTCGCCTTCAGGGGTTGAAGTAGTATTTTTTAACGGTAGGGGGATTAGTGTGATCACGTTACTTGATACGTGGATAGCTTAAACGTATTTTTCTATAAATATCTGATCGCCAAAGTTCAGTAATTGATCGAGCATATTTCATTTTCATACTTTATCCCTTAAAGCTATTTATTTAGGATAGAGAAATTTTCTTCTCTTATAGGAAACTACTTTATCAAGCATCATTGCTAAAAATTGCGAAAAATGCTTCGGTCGTAGAGCGTTTTAATTCAAAAATACTTCAACCCCAAAAACCTCGAGTTTCAAAACGTTTCAATCTTCGAATACTATAATCCTCGAAGCTACAACACAGAGTTGGTCTACGCACCGTTAAACCCTAAGTCGTATTCGTGGCCAAAAATCTGACCAATTCCACGGCTCGACAGGGTGCACGATCGGCGCGGAAGACCGAGCGCAACGTACGCGAGTACACGACGTCGACAAAATCTTTCCCCAGAAATGATTAGAACGCGTGGCGTGCGCTGGAGAAATCGAGTAATCGCCAACGCGTTTCAACTAGCCGTGGATTGAGCCAGCTCCGGCACGGGAAGGTTGAAAGCCGCTGTCAACATCTCTCAGTGGGCAGCGCTGTCTAGTCTGTTAACCTTGTTATCAACCACCGGCCATTAGGGGTCCAAGGCGACAAAATGCCGAGCAAAGTGCCATCTTTCCCAAACAATTACGGTCCACGTTGTCGATGCTACCGCGCGTACCTTCCTTATCCGCTTGCTCGAATTACCGACACGGAGAAATTAACGACTTAAATCGCGCGCGTCAGTGTAACGCTTTCTCCGTGCAGATTAAAATGCGTTTAAAAGAACGCGTCGTTAAAAGCGCGAACGAACCGCGTAATGACTTAATGTTTCGGCGACCGGGGACGAAAGAGAGCGAGTCCTCGCTGGAAGGAAGCGGTTCCCTGGCACCTTTGAGAATCAGTTTCATCGATCGAGGGAATCGTTACGACACGATCGACGTTCGCTTCCGTTCGATAAAGTCGTATCGAGAGGGAAGCAGTGGGGGTGGCGTTGGTTGTTTCCGCATTAAAAAATTGGTAAAGTGGAAGTACAAATCATCGAGGGGACTACCGGTTATTTGGAAATGTTGAACCAACCAAAAGTGGTGGGAATCGACGAGTCGGCGCG
Organism: Hylaeus volcanicus; assembly: GCF_026283585.1. NCBI lineage: Eukaryota > Metazoa > Arthropoda > Insecta > Hymenoptera > Colletidae > Hylaeus > Hylaeus volcanicus. The sequence goes on from NC_071979.1 coordinate 25,495,293, forward strand.
AGAGAGGGTGTGGGAGTGTGGTGGAGGGACCGGTGGGTTGGGAGAACAGCATTTGCAGTAACAAAATGCGAAGCGCTGCACGCGTTAATTCCCGTCCATAAAAGCCATCGACAAATCAAACCTTCGACGTGATTCACTGCCGGCATAAATACAACTAGATCAGCGTGTGTACGAGGAACGTGGTATGAGCGATGGGTCGACAGCCGTTTACCCCCTGCCTCTCCTCTTTCTCCTCTTCCTCATCCTCCGTCATCGCCACCGCCGCTGCCACTGCCACCGTCACCGCCGCCACCTACTGTTCCCTGCCTGCTCACCCCCTGCCTGCTTCGCTTCTTTTCTGTCTTTCTCCCGTGTTGTTGTCGCTGCTACCCCCCTTTTTCGGAAGCGTGCGCCGCTATTGCCGCTGCCACCCGCGGACGTACAGCTAAAATGTTATATCTTCGTGTTTTCGTAGCGTCGTTGCCGATTCAAATAAACGACAAAATGTTTTGTACGCCGTGGGGTGTCGGGTCGCGTTTCGCTGCGGAAAATTCTGCGTCAACGGGGGCGGTTTCGATCGGGAGTCGTTTAACGAGATACGAATTTCATTTTTCATTCTCGACGCGAAATTGATACAGGCTGACATTAAGATTAAGTCGGACTAAGTAACGCGAGGAAAGGTTAACACATTCGCAACAATTCTCCTAATGTGGTGCGAGAGAATTTCACCCTCGATTGAATCAAATAAAACGTGAAATATTTTTGCATACATTTGAAGAAAACGTCATTAAAACCAATCGTTTAATCGAGCACGGTAGAAATAGATACAAAATAAATGTAGGTAGATTTAGTGTTAAACTACTGACACAGATCTATCCAAGAAAGACCGATCTAGTACGATGCCATCCCTGATCTGCTCCAAGGAAAATGTATTTTCTTTCTTTTCTCCGCCAGGACGGGCCAAAATCGAACGAAGTTGAGGTTTTAGTGTACCTACTGCCAAGGCAAGTACAAGACTAGATGGTTTTCGACAGACACGTCCACACGTTCGATTTTCAATCGACGATTGAATGAATGACGACGACTCTGCGGTGGCGGTGAAGGGGGGGGGGGGTAGGGAATAAAATAATCGATGTAGCGTCAGTTTCGATCGAACATCGTTCTCGTCCGACCACCTAGTGCCCGTCACCCGACACTCTGCCACCCCTTCGCTCGGTTTGGGTAGCCAGTGGCCCAGAGTCGCGCATAGGCTACCATCTCCACCCTCATCGTCCGCGTCCCAACCCCTCGCGAATAGTTCGGAGGTATAATATGCGGTGTTCGCGGTGATTTATAGATGCGTGATATTTCGATACAATGGCAGCCAGCGGTGGAGGCAGCGGCGTCTGCACGGAAAAGGTACGCAGAGGGTACACACGGACACCGAGGGCGAGGGTGTGGGAACAGCGGGACCGCGATACAGGGCGGAAAAGGGAATATACCGATGGGTCGGAGAGGGAGCAAGAGAAAGGGTGGTACCCGAGCTGAGAAGTTAGCAATGTGTGTCGGTCCCGTGAAACGAATGTCCGCGTTTCTTGCGGCACGGACTCTATCACGGTCCTCCATACACAGCTCGACTGCTTCGAACCAGGGCGTGGTGAAGCGGTAGAAGAGAGCGGAACAGTAAAAGAGGGTGCCTGTTCACTTATCTCGCGGCCCGTAAATAATAAAAATATAGACATTACGCGACCGTATATCAACCGGGTCGCGTTTGGTCCGCGTTTTACGTTTAAGATAAATTCACCCAACCGCGACGTCGTCCTCTCGATGCTTGCCCGGAGGAACGAATTAGAAGAGAAAACGAATGGAAAAGCGAGCCCCGTCGTTTCCTTCCTACGGACCGTTCCTTTCGATGCAATCGCGTTTCCCTACCTTTGCAAGGGAACGGTCAAACGCTTGCGATCGAGATACCTGAAAAAATCGAGAGGTAACAGAATAACGTGATGCAGATGGAAATAGCATCTATATACAAGTTACAAAAGACACGATAATTATATACATGGTACGTAGAGTTTAAACTATTTACAAAATTGAATATTCAAAATGGACTTAGCTATAAACGAAGAAACGACCATTAAGGTTTGTTCTTCGACTCATTTCTCAATCTCGTTATGTTGATTTCCTTTCTTCGTCACCGATCCAATTTACAGTGCTGGCAGGTTCGACCAACGATGAAACTGGGAGAGGGTGGAGACCCGTATTCTCGCGTCTAGCCAACTTAACAGGTCCCGATAGCACGCGGATTAACCTCTCTATCCTTTCTCCTTTCTCGTTTACCGCTTCTCCGCGACCAGGACTCGACTGTGCCGGCGTTAAAAGACAAGACCGTCGGGGACGTACGCGCGGCAAAGGCATCGGCACTCCACGGCCGCTTTATAAACTATTCCTGTTGTCTCCTTGGGTATTATTCCGGGTGCTGATTTATAGACGCCATTAATTAACGGCCGCGCCTTTATTCGGACGAAAGGGATGGACCTATTGCTCACCGGTTAGACGCCAATTCAGTGCCATTGTTCTTGCGTCGTTTGCACACGTACGCACGCACACGGACGCAGCCGCGGGAGCAAAGCGTGCGAATACGACGATAATTTTTCGCCCGGTGAAATAAAGTCAGGAAAAGCGCGAACGCCGGAGAGAACGCCTGGTTGAAGAGGGCAACAGGAAGAAGGGGAAAGAATAGGGGAAGTCCGAACTGGGCGGGCTCGCAAACGCCGTGAGAAATATTTTTCCACTCGCGAAACAGCCTTTTCTGCCTCACCTTGTCCCCTTTTATGCACCGCCCGCCATCGGCTTTCGTCGAGTCGCGTCCTCGCGATTTTCCTCCACCATTTCCACCCCTCAGTTCTTTTCGCCTTCGCATGGCCGGTAAACTCGCTCCTCGATCAATTTCTCCAACCCATCCACTGGAGGAATATTATCGCATCGCTTCCAAGGAGGATCGAAAGAGCTATCGAGGTCGGATCGGAAAGGAGAAACGTGAGAATTCGACGTAGGATGACAACGGAAGACGCGTGGGTCGTGTGTAAACAGCAAGAGAAAAGGCGGATCGGTCGAATTACCACGCTGATACCTGCTGGAATCATTACTGCTGTTCGACTATTGAGCGAATCGAACATTGTTAATGACAAGCTTTCTACTCTTCGAAAAATCGAATAGGATTATAACTAGTAATCTTTATTTATAAAGAGGAGAGACAAAGAAACGCGACGCGCTCACGTGAACGAATATCGACGAAGGAATACAGAGCTCAATCGTCAGGTGTATCAAGGTGCCATACAGCGGTGCTCTATGTATTGATATGTACTGTACAAGGGTGTTCGGTAACTAGTGGTATAAGTGTAAAGGGGATGATTCTACATGAAAAAATAAGTAGAAAATACAGAATGAACCGTAGTCGAAAATCTTTCGTAATTTCCGCGCGTTTGCTCGACAAACATCTCCCTCCCCGCAACCCTCTGTTTACTCTTTCTTTTTCTGGCGTATCGTGGTCAGGCTCGAAGGTAATGCACGCGCGCGAACGCCGCTGGAGCGAAGCGTGGCCTCGTGTTCGCTCGCGACGATAACGCGCGACGTCTCGCTACTCGTCGATCATTTTTCTGTCAACGATATGCGCGAGCCCACGTATCGGCCGATATAATGATAGCTCGGTGAAATTTTCCGCGCGCATTATTCGAGACGTAACACGTGTTCGTTGTAGCGCGTAATTCGTCCGGATCGGTGGTTGACAGGTGACAGGTCTGACGCGGGTCAGCACGTGACATCTGTCAACTGTGAATGTTTCGAGCGGTGACGGCCGATCCGCGCTCAACGCAGGCTGACGTTGTTATCGAGTCGACACTGCTGGACGACCTAATGAGCTCGGACGCGAGGGCGCGCCCGCGCGCATCCGCGTGCCAAACTAGAGTGACAGAGACGGAGAGAACGAAAGGAAGAAATATCGCTCCGCGAATGCGATTCGAAATTTAGCGCGGCGCGAGATTAGACGAAGATTTACGACGACGCAAACGAGTGTGGCGCTCGTAGACTGTTTCTGCGACGTTTCGCTGTGGTCAATTTGACTGGATGGACAAAAATCTTTAAGAGAAAAAAGTGTCTATGAACGTGTCTCTGAACCGCTGGAAAAATGGCGCGATAGATATGGACGCGATACATCGCGTAGATGTAGGTACCTCGAAGCGAAAGGGTTAATCCTACCCTGGTACAAACTACCCCATTTCTTTTGCCATTCTCGTTGAATCTGATCGATATTTTTGTTCTCTTTCTTGGCCAGGTGGTTCAACGAGTCGATCATCGCATGTAAATCACTTGGCGTTGCGTAGAGTCCATCGCGAGTTGCTTTCGGCGGTGCTCGATTTCTCCGCGGGCGAGGATCGGGGGGAGGGGGGGATTGGTCGCTGTGTTTACGGTGATTACGGAACGATAGGCAGCGGAAAACCGATAGAGACTGACGAGAGGTCTCGCAGAAGCGTGCACGGGACGTTGTAAACGCGTCGGAGTTGGAGTACCGAGCCGTGAATAGAGAAAGGTGGAAGGAGAGCCCCGGAGAGGAGTAAACGGAACGGGAGGGGAAAAGAACGAGAGACTCGTTATTTGTCACGGTAAGCGGCCTTTCTCGCAGTATTATTTCCCGCAAAGTGTTATTAACTGCTCTCATATTTCGCCTTTTTCTACCGTTCGCTTGTTTTTCTTTTTTCCCTTTCGTTCTGTCGCTGCTCCCTTTTTGTTTTTAATCGTTAATAGCGCCGTTCATTTCGGCGCTTAACCGCGGCTGTCACGCGTAGTTATTTAGCTGAAACGTCAGTGATAGGAGCGTTGCGTATTTCAACGGATACGGGAAACGGGGGGTGCGCGATCTTGGTGGAACGCACGTTAACTAGTTGGCATTCTCGATAGTCTCCTAATTAAGATAACGAGCTTTGGCTACGTCTTCACTGTTGGCGCGACGATGCACGCGACTTTTCCATATTCGATGCTTCGATGAGTTTTGTTGCTGATTGGGGGATGCTGGGTACTTCGTGATCCGATACGATGTTAGGTGAGTTATTAGGACTTAGAGTCTAAGTCTTAGACAATGAGTTACCGAGACGATAACTTCCCTGCTCTCGATATTTTCCTTATACCTATTTATAATAAAGCTCATATATATCGATGCAGTTTATTTCGTAGATGGTATTCAGGATATCAGAGATTACGAAGAATGTATTTGCAAACATTCGGTTCGATTTTATGGTAGGAGAATCACAAACGTAGAGGGAAATGTAACAATTGATTATGTAGCAGTACTTTGAAAAGAAATTGTACGCATGGAAGGAGAATATATTGGGTTGTCTGGAAAGTTCATGTCGATTTGTGGTAGGTGGTACAGGTCTGAATATATCGGAATGGTTGAAAACAAATAACATGTATACATCCTTTAAAAGGTGGAAAGGTAGTGGAACAAAATGAAACCTATGTAATTCGATAAATATATATCAAAATTCAAACGTGCCTTTGAATTTTTCTTAAACATTGACACGAACCTCCTGGGCAATCCAATAGATTGCTTACTTGTACTCCAAATAATACTTTTAATTTTTAAAGAGCATCTATTGGTATAATTGAAAAAAAAATGTAGCAAATATATTTAATGTAAAGGTTTGCACGGGGTGTACGCAAAACAAAGCCTACTATCGGATTACGTTTAACCAGACATATAGTGTACATCATGCGTGCGATTGCACGTCATTCGCTGTCCGAAGGTTAACTGCGTTATGTTGAACGTCCAAATGTGTTCAGAATTTAACCTGTGCGTACGCTGTTATACGATCTCTGCGGTGCTTAGTTTATTTGTCATGAAAGAGATGGACTATCAATTTCCCTTTCTCAGCATGGGCATTACCAATCTATGAAAATCATTTTTTATTTAATTAAATCTTTTACATGCTCGCGTGCAAGTATGACAAATAACTATTATTTATTAACCCATTCACTGCCAGACAAATTCAAAGCGTTTTGCCTTGGTTTAATACAGATCCGTAATCTAGTTTATTATTTTGATAATAAAAAGTGACATTAAATTTGTTGAAAATTCACGATCGAAAGGTTTCAAAACGCTATGAACTTATCCCTCAAGTAATCGAATTACGAGACATCTTGTACGAATACTTACGGGATTGGCTGTATGTACGTAACGTATCGTTGTCCCAAGGACCCCATTCTACAATGTTCTTGGCCAAAGATTTCATTTTTCGAGCGTCTACATTGCGAGTCATCCATCGACATCGGGACGTGCACGTTGAAAAAGATCGACGAAGCAGCATGATCGAAAGGTAGTTGCTCGACGAAGGTCGGATGTTCGCCGGAGGAACAAATTCCAGACAGTGGACGAAGAAAGTTGCAGAGTTTCGTACCGGTACGTGGCACAGGATGGAAAGTTCTTTTTAAGGATTTACACGGAGCGCGGGGAGCAAAAAGACGAGAACAGAGATGTAGGTGTCGGGGTGGAAAGGTTCGCGGCGGGGAGAACGGCGGAGGGCGAGCGAGAGAGACGAGACGAGGAAGGAATAGGTTGGTAAGCTGATAAAGCGGAAAGAGAGGTGGTTTCTGGCTACGGATAGTCGCAAATCACTTTAACTGCGCGCAGAACAGTTTGGAGCCGCTAATGGCGTCAAGTGTCTCGGATACCGCGGCTTCGGCTTCTACTTCGGGTTTAGGCCGACGGTCTGCCACGCGAGGGCCACCCGAACACCCCTCAGAGGATCCTTCGCGAAAGGAATCGTCGGGAACACCGGTACGAAAAAGGGAAGATGTATGTGAACGAGTTGGAAGAGCTTTTGCATTGTTTATGTACGAGTATTTTTGAGCTTGCAACTTGGGTAGAAGTCTTTCTCGAGGATTTCTGCTTGCGGTCTCAAACTCAAACTACCCCTTGGAGACAAAAATTATCTCGTCAAGTTATATTCATTGTTTTAAACGATAATTTTGCTGCTTTAGCGTTAGAAATTCCTAGAATTTTCGCGCCTTTGTTCTTCTCTAGAAGAAGGTACTTTAGTTAGCTTCTGTATGCAAAGATACATAAAATCATAAAGAAATTTCGTAAGAAAAAATGTCGCCGATTCTGGCTTCTCTCCAGAGTACAATCTATGATAAGCACGTAAAAAATATAAAAACATAAGAACAGAGATTCCAAATAATATTAAGGGGGCCAGAAAGTAAACGTTGTGTCTTTCACGTTAAATTCAAACAAATAAATTTATAATATGTATCTATTTTTAATCAATAATGTAATATACAACCTTTTGCCATCTACCGCGCAAATTTTCAATACCTGATCGATAAAGATCAATTCGTACACAGCGAGCTGATAAATAATAAACAAGAATTAATATTCGCAGAAACGACATTACTTTCTGGTCCCCCTAATACAAACGGAAGGAAAACAAAAGTACGTTACGAGAATAGCGATACGTATCCCTTTTCCAATAATTCTTCTAATTAACAAAGAAAAAAAAAGAAAAAAACTTTCCTTTTCCTCGCTTTATCAAAAACGAGCAGTGCACACTTTGCGCCCAGAGGGTACGTGCTCGGATTCGGTTAGGAGAAACTAGCCGTTAACGCTATCGGAAAGGTGCCTAATCTTCCGCAACGCACCGCAGTTTATATCCACGATTGCGACCATGAATCTAAGACGACAGTGTTGTTGGTAACCTTCGTCGGGGGTACTCACCGCTAGCAGCGACGTTACCGCGATATTACCAGCGTTACTGGTACCAGCTACTGTCACGAATGCCGCCATCGCAGCCATCCTCGCCATCCTTACCGCATCGCCCAGCATCGTCGCCCAGCGGTCCCCGTTTGCTTCTCTCGCTTCGTCCGTTACCGGAACCGAGGGGGGCGAGAAGGACAGCGAAGGCTGTAATGAATGTTTGTACAACGGCCATTAGCGCTCCGCTTGGAGTAGTACATTCAGCCGGGTCTCGCAAAACCATTCCACGCATATGGGATCCACCTTCCAACGAGTACGCTCGTTTCCGGGAACGGGGAAAAGAGAGGCGCGCGCTGCTCGTCGTCCGTTCGGACGTTCGCTCTTCTTATCGTGTTGCGCGCATTCGAGGGAAAATGTCACGCCTCTTTCGGGAACGTCGAAGACTGGACTGGCCGCAACTACTGGGCAAGTGGAGCGTGGATGGCGCAGTGCAGGGTTCTTTTTTTTTTTTTTTTAAACAATATAAAATAATTACACGTTTCGGATTGTCGCGTGTCTCACGCGACCCCGTGCCGACTGATGCACGAGGTGTGTTTGAAAAGTAACGAGACTGGCGCTCCGACGATATTTATTAGCGGGTCGGTTACGAATTAACGTTATATTCTTCCGAAGTAGTTCGCACGGAGATCCATGCAACGATAGACACGTTCGCGCTTTTGGAAGCGGAGGGTTGGGATCGCGAGATATGTGCATACTCGTTGTGCGATGAAAGCCTCCAGCGGCGGATGGTTCGATACCTCTTGACCATCGTCGACGGTGTTTCTCGCGTGGAAGACGAGTCTCTGAGCGACGTTATCGATAAAAGGCGATGCTGCTCGCGAGAACTCGTGGCATTTGAAGTTTTTCGAACCCGGTGTACTTCGGCGCGTCGATGTAAGCGGCGCGAATAACGTTGCTTGTGCATAACGTTGCCCTGACCCGCAGGCATTTGCGTCGATGAAAAAAAAAAAAGAAAAAAAAAAGGCACGTATGAAAATGCTCTGTGACCGTTATATGCGTTGGCTGGTGTTGGTGTGCGTGCGGGGATGGGCCAGGGGAGAGGAGGTGGGGCAACGTAGCGAGCTGAAATCGACATGACCGGTCGGCACAAAATTTATTTATTATTTTTGTCGTGCAATTTTGTATCGTGCCCAACTGCGGTGAAATTAAATTATTATTTTGCTGGTATAAATCATCGGTTCGTTGAGTAGGAGGGGCAAAAGTGAGGGAAGTGACGCAGAGGTGGCGAGGGGCGGGAGGAGGGGGGGAGGGGGAGGGGGAGGGGGTGAGACTGGAAGGGAGCGAGCGAGCGAGCAAACCAGGGGCCGGAGGGGGCGAGGGAGAGGTATAGAAAGAGAGAGAACATCCGTTCGCTTTAAATCCCCGCAAATGAATATTTATATTTTCCATTGAATTACTCTTTCGGGGAGGCATAATACGCGTGAAATTGAAATATATTCGATAAATTATTTTATCGAGTAGCGGCACGACTAATCGGTGCTATATTCCACGGAAAATCCCGATACCGTTGCCAGAGTCAAATTTTGCAAAGGCTCGGTCGCGTTTAATCCCACGCAGACGGTGCCCGAGCACCATCCACGACGATTGAGCGTGCATCCAGATTCCTATCGCGCTCGTGCGTCAGAGATGGCTAAAATCTCTATCTAAATAAAAATTTCGCGTATCGACCGAGAGAATAACAAATTTTCGTCTATTATTCAGCGAACAAAAGTAAAGTTAGTTATCTTCGTTCGATTAGCGACGAATACGTGCTGGTATTCGGGGTGAATTCATTCGGAATTTGTTTTCGATAGCAAGAGAAATCGAATGTTGTTCATATTTTTTGAATTATGGTCAACGAGAAAACTCGAGTTTAATAATACTTTTCGTCGAGTTCGAACGTTCCTCGAGGGCCTCGGGTATCAACCATAACCTCGGGGACGTAATTTGATGGATGACAGGTGGATTCGTGTAATCGTCGGCAAAGTTTCGACGATCTACATAATCGTGGTCTCGATCGAGCGAGTTTCTAGGTGGGGAAAGTTTCCAGGGAATCGCGGGCAGCATAAATCGGCAGAACGATCTTGTTTTTCCGTCGGCGTTCACCCCGATGAATCGCTCGCTCTCGAAACAATCGCGATGCGGTTCGATCGACGTTTATACGCGCGAGAATGATTGCAATTCGTAACTCCGCGCAAAAGCCCATTTCGCGATTTCGTAATTCGAAATAATTATTGGTGCGCATTGCGACGGCCATTATCGCGGACAAACAGTTTTATATCGTAAACAGACGCCATTAACAAAGAAGAATTGTTCGGTGGTTTCGATGTGCTCAGCAACAAAAGCACGGTCAGATTACACGTACCACCGATGTAACTGTCGTAATAACGAACTGCGTGGATTAATTTCGCAACAAGCATTGCGGTTCGCAAAATCCACAGTTTAATCTGTAGTCACCGTTACCACGGTGAGACAATTCGCGCGCTACGATTCGCTCGGTTGTCGCCGGTTCTTCGCCGAGTAGATATCGCTTTCCTCGGCGTTCTTCTCGTTGGTCGACTCTTCTCGATTTATATCTTTGCCTGAAAGTTGAGCTTTTCCAGTATTATACCAGACAACCGAGTTCTACGCGATACGAAAGCTTTGTCGCTTTTGGAAGTTTGTAGTCAAATATTTTATTATACCTCTTGGACCTTCCAAAGGCAGGATGGTTTCTAAATGCATGTTGATTTGTTTTTCCAGAAGTTTTTATATTCGCATGCAATCTCGACAAGAGTAAATTCATGACTTAAGCCACCCCTATTTTTTTCCCATTGATTGCGGCATATTTCAATTTACACGAAATGCCTGTCATGGAGTATAAAAGTGATCCATTTGGCATGGAATTACCCGTATACAAAATCGACCGAGGCGGAGGGATAACAGAGATCAAAGGACAATGTTCAAAAATGGCCATTTCTGGTACTGGTTGGAGAGCAACAATTTTTATGTAACATCTGTACAGCGTAAAAATTACGAAATAATGACCATTTAATCGAGATACGATGTAAAAGTTGCAAAAATCATCCTTACATTTTTTATCGTTACGAATATGTTTGTGTTTGGTACGATTCGCTTAATTGGAGTATGTAACAATTGTTTCTTTGTGCAACGGTTTAATTTTCAAGTAGCTAATCAGTAAACTGTTCAGGAAGCTTTGGGAAGGTCTGATAAAAGAAACGTATACGTAAAGAAACGTATGCCTTTGGCAACTTCCAGTCTACGCGGTACCTTTCTCACCTGTACGCACCGATCAACGCTGGTACATGCCACGCGATAGAAGAAAGAGAGTCGTTGCACTTGCGAGTTGCACGGGGATTGGCTAATGGAGACAATCAAGGGAAGACACAGGCGCGAGCGCACATACACATAGCGTAGAAGCTATCGGTTATATTTGGAAGCAATTGGGTTACATTCAGCCGTATAGAAGCGAGAGAGCGTGTCAGCGAGAAAGAGAGAAGAAAGGGGGGTGGCGTAGGAAGGGTTGAAACGGAAGAGAGGGGAGGAACAGAGTAAGGTGAGTTAAGCGTTTAATAAGCTTAATCACGCGACAGATCTGTGAGATACAACTTGCTTCGCCTCGGTGGCGAGGCTGTAGCCAGCCGGCAACGGCAACCCTTCCTGCCTATCCCCCTGCTCTCGATGTTTCTCCTCTATGCATACCACCCTCGCCACGGCTCACCTCCTCTCTGCTGTACCATCTGCTGTTACTATTTTACCGGCGGTTCTACGAATGTACGAGTCTCGCAGCACTCGCCACCCGTTCCACCGCACGATCCACCCGATTCACCCGACCTTCCACCCGCACCGCCCTGGTCCACCGTCCTATTAACGGAAAACTGTTTATTGCCAGCGAATAACGGATCCGGGGGCTTAAGCGTCGCTCGCCACTCTTTATCCTCGCCGACTGTCCGTGGCGGTGATCGCGCGGTGAATATTCCACCCCTGCGAAGAGACCACCCTTTTCCATGTTTTCAAAAACCTTGAGACACACGGCGATGAAAGTACAATAGATCTCTGGTATGTATCTCTCATAGACAAAGTTACTAGCTGCTATGCATATTCTACTTATTCGTAGGACCATATTTTTGTAGATAACAGTTCACTTGAGAATCCTTTAATGCAGTCTTCGATGAAAAATTACTCGCTGCTGTCCATAATCTATTTATTCGCAGTATCGTGCCCCTAACATTCCGCGTATATTGATTTTGTATGAAAAAAAAAGTAAACCTACTATATTCTTCTGGTTAACGTTCACGTGAAAATCCGTTAACGTAGTCTTCGATGAAAAATTACTCGCTGCTGTCCATAATCTACTTATTCATAGTATCATGCCCCTAACATTCAATGTATATTGATTTTTGTAAAGAAAAGTAAATCTTTCTTGTATTAGGCCAAATGTCATAGCAAAATTACTCGTAATTATTCATTCCTTCTACTCAAAGTATCACGTTTCCTTTGTTAACATTCCACGTGAAACTTTCCACTTTTAGGAAAAGGTACATCTACTCCAAAGGCTTTCTAGGTAAGACACCGTAGTCAATCTTCATAAATAAAGTTACCGGTCTACATTCAACTTCTACGTAGTACCGAGCTACCCTATTCCCGAACAGTTCTTTTCTTCCCCCGCAGTAGGGATCGACGCGACTTTCGGCCAGTAAACTTGGCGGAATCTTCGTGGAATTGGTCGCGGAACGACGAGCCGCCTCCACCTCGAGGATCGGGTCTTTAGAACGTAAAATCGAGATTCGGCATCAGCCATTCGGTGATTCCGCGACTCACGGCTTACTGGCACGGAATAGTTTCGCAACATTGATCATTCGGCGATAACGTTGCCGGTTCCCTTTAACGTCGTTACGTCGAATATAGAATAGAATCGTGCCGGAATTCCAGGCCCGAAATTGCAACCAAAAGCGACGGGGTCTTCCTTGAATGGGCGCGGATCGATTCGTTTCGCGGAAGCGGTGGATAATTCGAAGAACGCCGCACCACGAACGCGTTCGAGCCTGATAAACGGTTCTTTAAGGTGCGAGCTACGAGCGGCCGATAGAGTCGTGCGAAGCTAGGCGACCGATTCGAGGTGGCTTTGCGTCGCGTCCTTTCTCTCTTCTGGACCGTCGTCGAGGAAAGCAAATGAACACAGACCGGGGACCGCATTAAGGCGGCGGTATTACGAGAAAGGTGGACGTTTCAAAGGTTTTCCAAAGCTTTCGTTTAACCGTGATGGTGCTGTACGCGCGATTAGATCGTCAACCGTGTGATAATTAAGGAAGACGGTCCGACGAAAATCCCCGTCTCTCGGCTTTCCCTCGGTCTTGCCAGCCTCGTCTGGACCCCTTCTCGAAATATGCATATTTAACGAGTTGCCAAGGCCGCGGGCGCGAAAGACGCCCTTCTTCCCGCCGCGGCTCTCCCAAGAGACGTTTCGCTTACCCGGAAATTACCGAAGTTTCTCACCGGCTACCGGTAGGTCGCAGCTTACCGGAAACGGAGTCGATCTTTCGCCCGGACTCTTAGACGACCCTGCGTCCCAGACGAATCGCGATTGAAATCGACCGTCCGTGACTAGTTACGAGATCGACTGCCCGTTATTTTCCTGCCAAGGTTCGATTCATTTCGGATCGTCAACGGCCAGAGTTTGCTCCGTGTTAGTCCAACTTCGGGGATAACTTATCATTCAGGGTGTGTCCTAATGGCTGGTACCACTTCTACGACTGTTTTCGGGGCTGAACATTTCACGTTGTTCTCTAGTTGTAGGCATTTCTGTACTTTTACTGACTCTTAACCCTTTCAGACTTGAATTATTCTTTTTTCTCGCACTAATGTAATTTAATTTTTACGGTTAACTAAAATTAATATGGGAAAAGTCGTAATAGCGTAGTTTTCATGGAAAACTGGACTTTCTTCGTGTGCACAAATAAAGACATTCGCCCTGAACGACAGTGTCGGTAATTTTTCAACTTTCCGCCCTCAATAATCCTTTTCAGATGCAACGTGCTTTGGTAGTCTGACGCAGGCGAAGGTCCTCTATTTTTCTTCGTCCTAGCTCGACTGGTGATAAAGAATCGGTGTGAAAAAATGCGTTTGCACACTTACGTGGAAAGCCGAGTCGCGAGAATAGGTTGACGGGCCTATAGTCCCGGTGATTCAACGAGAATGCACGCGCACGTAAGCGTGGATCGAGCTCGTGGAAGGTGACGAGGATGGTGGCGGACCGCGCGCACAGCGGCCGAGCAACATTGATACGGCCGGATCACAGCTACCGGACCAATGTATTTTACTGCCCCGAGGCTTAGCGCTATCGAAGCACGCAGTCACCCGCCATCACTCCGTGCACGGGTATGTAGTGACGGTAATAGTCACTATATCATTGGCTCTTGGTAATACCCTGGCTGCTGGCGGTGCTGCTGATGCTTCCCTTCGCTCCCCTTTCCCTTCCCCACTCGCGTTCTCTGCCGCCGCTCTCCTCTTCCCCACCTAGTTACCCTTCGATCGCCACACTCGTGGCCTCACCCTTCTCCTCCACTGGCGCGTAATGTTCGAAATGAAAATGAATGTATTTCGGATAGCGATAAATACCGTGCCGATTCGGTTGTGTCGCGCGACCCTCGCCCGCCTTCGCGCGGCTACTCTTTAAACTTTACGCGATTCTCTCTCGCGAACGAACATGGTAATCGCATCGCGAATTTGCTTTTCAATTTTGACCTTTTCACGCCGCCGGCCGGGGCTAATGAAACGAAGCCACGCCGATTCGCTGACTTGTCCAATACCGAACGTGCCAACCCCTGCCAAGTTTTTCCTTCGATTTTCCTCGTTTCGTATTTGTCTAATCGCCTTGTTTATTTTCCTCTTATGCGCGTTCCTTGTTCGACGTCTTCGCGAAGAAATGGATGGTAGGAGAAAAGTAAATGGATTATGACAAAAAAAAAAGTGAAAAAACAAAATGGCCAGGGAGTTCTGACCCATAAAGGGTTAAACTCGATCCCGCCACTAGCTCGCGCAGAACCTGCGCCGGTGTCCACCTTCGTAGCGCTCTCCGTATTGTGACTCAATGCTCTTAGGGGACAATGTCCCGGAGCATACAATAAATACCGTGCCGAACGACTTATCCATCTTATCTATCTTGTTTCGTATCGTCTTGTCCCGACCCCTGTTAGTCTCGACACGCTATTCCGTCACATGGGCGACTCCTTCTCCGTCTGCATCGCTCGCTTTGTTCTTTCAGGACAGCACTCTCGAGACGTCGTCTTCCCTTAATTTATGTGAACGGGCTACTTTCCGTTTACGAAGGAAGTCTGAGCAGAGACGGGGGACGATGGGGAGGAACGAGAAAAAGAGGCACGTTCGCGTAGCAGCGGGTAACGCTCGACCGATGCGAGGGTGAGGGTGTACGCGGCCGGGAAGGTATCTACGTATTCGTTGCGACATCACGATGGCTCACTAAATCTGGCGCTACGTGTCCGTAGTCTGTAGCGGCCCGCCACCGACGCGCTAAATCAACTCCAGTTGACTCGGTCTTATCCGACGCAACGCTTCCGTCTTTGTTTCCGCTTTCATCCCCGTCGTTCTTGACGAAATCGTGCGCGCGCAACTTGGCCTGTACGCGCGTATCGTCTCGAAGAACCCTCGAAAAACCCTCCCTCGAGATCCGCGACGTGGTCTAGCAAGCTCCTTGATTCGAGACATCTTGCTTGTTCAGCTAATGACTATGCTAGGTTAGTCAAAATAAAATAGTTTCGTGCCCTCAGGGACTGTAGGTATCTTTAACCCCTTAAGCTACGATTCGAGCTCCAACATCCTGGGACTTTACATCTGTCTCGAACAATACACCACGAGCCAGGCTCGGGATAATCAGTTTTGACCGCGAATATCCGACCACGGGTCTTACACGTGGTTGTAGCTTAAGGGGTTAATTGTAGCTACGGTACGGGTTTAGCAATCCCGAGGTACCCGAGCTATAATAGATCCACAGGGCCCCAACAGTTATGCAAGAAGTTAAGGATTCTAACTGTAGAAGCTCAAAGTTAAAAAGACATGTAAAACACATTATCCTAAAAAATGATGTATCGAACAGTGTTATAGTCGAAGTTGTCGACTCCGCACGTTAATAAAACAAAGAAAGAAATAGTTTGATAAGAACGTAATGGTTTGATCTTTGCTTACGAATGATTTGCACGATGAAAGGGAAGAGGCTAAGAAACAGTAAGAGATCGGTGTCGGTGTGTGTATCGATGCCAATGTTGATCACCTGGGGTCTTGGTCTCGACTTCTTCCTCGGTTTCGGCTTTGGATTCTGGACCAGGGAGATTGATCCGAGGTAGCATTACTTCTGGTTAGCCTCCAAGCGACGCGCTGTTAGTCTTCATTCCTCTCCACCTCTCTCGTAAGTAGCCGCAAACTCCGGCTCCTCGCTTGATTGCGTCTAGTTAGAGCCACGCCAGACCCATCAGTCGCCTGCCGCGCTCGTTCCACCGCGATTATTTGTCTTTCCGTTTTAAGAGTCTGAAAAGCAAGGTGACGACCGCGGACAAGGGATTTTCTCGAAAACTAATCTCGATACTCGCGACGACGATCGACTACGAGGAAAATCGGATCGTAACCGCTAGTAGTCACCCTTCGCGGACAAGTGTTACATCGCGGACACGGGTCGGATGAAAGTGGCCGAGGTTTTTTCTTGACGCAAGGGGGTTGTACGGCGCTGCACAACGCACGCCGAAAACTGCATACATGTACGCCTGGTCTGGGTGTACGGCACGTGAAATCCGATCGTAATTTTAGCCGCACCGCGCCTGCCGTACCTGCTAATCCATTCATACGCTCTCGGAGTCCTCTTCTCTCTTTCGCTCTGCCATTCTCATTCTCATTCTCGCATTCGCTATCTAGCTCTCCTGCCTCTACTCTTTCCCTCGCCATTGGTGCGGCGATGTACACACCAGGTCGGATATATCGGCCGGTATTTCAGCCGCCATGCGGAGGTAATGGATTCAGAAACGCGGCGGACACCGCGCGCCCCGTGTTAATAACAATCCATACTTATTGCCCGCATATTTTACCGATCCCCCGCGCCCTGCCGCTTGCTACCGACTATATTACAACATATGGAGAGCATAAACTTTTATGGCTACCCTTCTACCGTCGCCCTTCCTCCTCCTACTCCTTCTCCTCCTCCACCGACCACCTTTCGCGCTACCCATCTAACGACCAACTGCCTGTTTCTATCCCTCCCTCCCGCCCCTCCCGTCCCTTTCTGCACCCACGAGCCGCTACCACCTGTCCCACTCTCCTCCTTTTTCCGCCTCTTCCCGTCGCTGCTCCATCCCGTTCCTAGCCCTCTTCAACGCCGCTTTTTCCATTTTCCTTTCTCCGTTCCGTGTCTACTTTCACTAATTACGAAGCGAAAGGGCCGGTTAAACGGTCCGCCAGGCGGATCGACGTTACGATCGAATCCTCGACGCGCGTACAAATGACAATGGCGTGGCTGCGTGCTAGACGAATATTTCGCGAAATTAGTCAAACTCCCGGGGGTAGGCACGTTTCGACCGTAAGTTGCACGCGCTCGAGCAAATTTCGCCGCGGCGCCGGGGCTTTTCTCGATCGTTTGGATCCGAAGGGTTGGGGATCGGCTGAACGAAAATGTTCGTTGGCTTTTTATTGTCCATTTTAATCCATTACAGATTTTTTTTCCAAATGTCGCATACTTTAGAACCACGGTTCTTTCGTTAGCTTCCTATATTCGTTGGAATTCTTTTTTAAATTAGGCTTCTCGCATTTTTTAATCCTTCGCGCTCGAGAGGTGCACTCTCGCTCGCCATTAAGTTAGACGCAGTAAATAAGCCAACGATAACGTCCGTTTAGGTTTAACTTTTTTGGAACTCGAAGTGTCAATGAAACGATTGTCATCATCTCATCTTCGAAGTCAATCTAAGCTTAGCATTCGTGGCAATAGAATGATAAAAAAAAGCATCAAGTTGATGGTAGATACCAGAAAGAAAGGCCTCGTCTGCAAAGGATTAACTACCATCGCGAGTCAAGATGTCGACTTGCGTTGTACATTTCGGGAGAGTCTCCTATCGTTAGAAATACTGGCATTATTTTCTCGTTCGGTTCGTGTTTGGTAAAAATTCTCTCGTGCCACCTTCCCTACCGAGTCGCGTAAATGGCCGACGTCGATCGGTAGTCGAACGATCTCTCCGTGGGCGGGCGCGAATTCTATGAAAATGCCATCGACGTTTCCTATGGTTACGGGCAGCTGTTGAAACGATCGCGTACACCTTCCAAGCGCGCTACCGCGCACGGATCAACGCAATTGCTCGCATATTATAATTTACATTCGCGCCTCTGAGCAAGGACTGTTTGGATGTGAACAATCGGCGCGCCGACAATGGACGGCCTTAAATCATAATTTGGTTAATGTGGAATGTAATGTCGATGTTGGCGGAAGCGTCTCTAGACTTATGGGTGGCGAGGGGGAGGGGCGGAGGCAGGGCAGACAATGAGCACAAACGAGAGGACGGTCATCGTTTCGCTCGCTCGTTTGGATAGCTGGCCAACTAGTTAGCTAGCTAGCTCGTTCGCGCGCGACCACGTGCGCGTGTATAGCCCGTGCGAGGGATTATAAATCGCGGACCAATGAGTGGCTTCCATTTGTTATCGCGGCCGTTGGTACGCCGGTTAGGCGCTCGCCGTTGTTTTGTGCGCGAAAAATATCGGGCATTCGACGCGTGGCAACGTCAACCCGTTGCTCCGTCGTTCTCTGTTCGCCCTGGCGACGATAATGGGACGAATGGTAGGCGGGGGCGTTCGCGAACAATCGCTATTTCGGAAACAATGTTTTCTTCGACGTGTGAAACGTTCAGGTACACGCTTGGTCGGCTTCTCTTTCTTGAAACAGCAGCGAGACTCGAATCAAATACAGGACGCTTGCTGGTGCTTTTTGTAATTCTTATACGGAATTTTGTATAGTTTGTATTATATATTTACAATACAATTATCTATTAAACCAAAAGCATTTTCAAAGCAAACTTATTTTCTTTATTATATTATATTACAACAATTATTTACCGAACAACAACCAGAATTCACTATATAAATATTTCGTATGTGCATCGAAACAATTAAAAGTTCATGTTTTAGACAGTGTTTTTATTAATTTTTATAAAAATGCATTAATCCGTAGTGCATTTTAATCCGAAATACTATGCAAAGAGAAAGATTAATTTCTAATTACAAGCAATGTGACGTCACGAGCAAGGAGGATGTGGATAGTGTCAAGCGATTTTGTCTGACGATGCCTATCCGTGACGTCTGATCTGGTACTGGTCGAATCTCCTTCCAGACTCGATGTTCCTAAAGTAGCACGCGCGATTCTCAGTGGTAGAGGACGGTCCGTAGTCAGACCAGGCGCAGCGAGTGGATCGAACGCGGTTAGTCGGGCGTCTGGAACGAATGAAACTTCCACTTCGTTGACGGCCACGTTTGGATATACTAGTCCTTTTTTTCGAATAGAGGATTTCCCAAGAAGGTATCACGATTTTTGTCTGATTAGGCCAATTATCTCACAGTTATCCTTAATCTCGTTCTCCTTAAAATTCCCTACATAATACCCGAACTTGAGTACATAAAAACACGATTTTCTTGCATTTTAAATCTAAACATATAATCTATCTTAATAATTTCTGCTTGACAAACCGTTATCCTGTGATACTCAAACGATTTTTAACATCGAGAGAAAAATGTTGCTTCCTACGATCTCTGAATGAGAACACTGATACACAGCGAACGAAGATACTTATTTGCATGGACGAACGTAACCAAGATCGAACCTTTCGAACATATCGACGCGTTGCAAGCATAGACAAAGGAAACATAGCGTGTGACCGTATCGTGTTCCTCTAACGTTAGATGTTGTCACAGACGAGCTCGAGCGTATCGCCAGATAATAATTATAAGTTACGAACTTGCGAGGGTCGGCGTTTTGGGTTAGAAGGGGAGGGGGTGGTCGGGCCGACTATGATAGCAAGGTTGCGAGGCGAGTGCTGGTTGCGGCTCGGCGAGCGGACACTATCGTGTTACCACGTTGCATTAATCTCCGTGCAGCTAGTATCGGCAGACACCGGTCCTCCAGTGGGTTACGCCGTTGTTCCTCTTTCCAGAAAGGGGGTGGAAATTGGTGCTGCGACTGCTTTTAGCGCGTTCGATGTCACGAGACGTCGCCTGGTCCTGTGGATTTGCATAGATGCTCGCACAGCTTGCGAGGTTTGCGTGGAAAAACTAAATGGGTTGGATCGCGGAGGTATCCAAGGTGTGCGTACCCTCTCTAAGAAGGTGATCCCTTACCTATGGATAATTTCTTGGAGAGATACACTACAGAAATAGCGTACAATTACTTGAACGAAGTAAACTGTATTTTTAAAGCGTCATAGCAAGCATTACTGTCATATTTTAGAGTGGTTTGCGTTCTTTCGTTTGCTAGAAAATTTGGGTTACGTTGACTAAAAGTGCGACGAGCTCGTGCTCACCTCGAGACGTTTTCTATCATCACAAACTTCTCCGAATATTCCAAGCGTTTAGCCGATCGTACTTCCCAGTTTAAAACAGAATTTAACAAACTTAACCGTTGCTCTTCGTTCTTTTGTGCTTTCGTAACTGGGCTCGCCAAAGTACTGTCATTAAAATGTCAAAAACTTTACATCGCATGATTCATTTGCATTGAAATTTTAAGAGTTGACGAATGCGCGCAGCAGCTGTTGTACACAGCATCGGTAACAGAAATTTAATCTGGTTATTTATCGGACAGACCGAGCATAACCTGGGCGAATTCAAAAGGGGAACGACACGAAAGACGCTTAAACAGTTTCTGTCAGTCTGTTCTACCCATCGGGCGTGTGTTGTTAGCATTCGTAAGAAGTATACAACACCGTGTCGCCGACGAGGAAGCTGACGCGTCGCGAACCTTCCAAAGGCTCTTTGCGCGAGGCTCGTTTCCCTTTGTTCCGGGACAGTGTATACGACGAACGACACAGATAGCGAATCGACACGTATCGACTGGCGTAATTACGCCCAGAACGCGATCTTCCCTATGGAGACTGGGATGGAAGGAGACGAACGAGGGCAACGAAACTTTAAACGTTTCTTTGTTGTCGGCTGAAGGAGATAAAGGTACAATGAGACTGGAAAATGATTAGCGGATGACGATGGTGGACGCATCACAGGATGTTACAAAAGGTATTCTTTGAGGTACGTACAAAGGAGGCTTTTTGCGTAAAAGGATTTTTCCGGCACGGTATGAAGTTCATGTACACAAGTGTGATATTAACCTTCTCAAACCTGGTGTTCACAATTGAAAACACAAAATTTACTACTAAGATAAATTATCCTTCACGGCGAATGCCCTTATTTGTGCACATGAAAAGGCCAGTTTTTCTTGAGAACTACACTATTAGTTAACCCTAAAAATTAAATTACATTAGTACGAGAAAAAAAATTATCCAGATCTGAAAGGGTTAACACGAAGGAGCCGAATCAGACCTGATAAGATCGTCACGGTCGGTACCTCCGTCTAAAAATAATCCTTTTCGCCAAATTTGACGCAAATCCGAGAACGGTAGAGGTCGAGGTCTCCTCGTTATCCTTGGACATACCAAAAGATGCGTGAAATATCGTGGCGAATAGGGGGTGGGCGCGGGAGGTCGGCCTACACACGGCAGGTCTCTCGTCCTCCGTGCATTACAATCTCGCGCGCCGAAGTCGATGGTACATCGATGCTCTCGTCTCGTCGTAACTCGGCGTGGCCGTTCTCGCACAGGGCTTTGAAATCGCGAAACGGTCGAGCCGCGCATAGAGTTTCATCTTGGGAGATTACCCGAATCGTGATCAAAGCGAAACGACGAAGAAACGAAGCTTGCTAACGACGCGGCGAGCACGGTCTGGGGGAAAAGGGGATGAGCGACGCGGGGGCGAGGCGGAACGAAAGGAGGGCCAAGGGTGTTGGAGGGAATGGGCGAAATGGGGGAGAGGAACAGGGAAAGGCGGAACGCTTTGCGAGGAGTCTCAGTTGCGGTGGCGGCGGCGGTTATTCCGGTTTTTTGATATCGGCCGGTTTTCACGGTGGGTAGCGGTATCGAGCTAACAATTAATTATTGGCGGCGCTTCAGAGGGCTACCGGCAGCCGTAGTTAAACATTACGCGTTCCATATCTTACTGTGCTATCTAATCCCCACAGGGACTCGAGCGCTACTGCAGTAATCTCGTTTAATTGCCGGCTGTAGACGCGAGAGTCCCGTTCAATTAGTTTTTCAAATAAACATTAGTTTCCTTAACACGCGGTGCCATAACGTGGCGGAGGATGAGGACGAGGACGAGAACGAGAACGAGGACGAGAACGAGGACGGGAACGGTGGAACGGGAGCGGGAACGAGGATGAGGATGAGGAGGGACTAGAAACAGCCGATAGCGGAAAGAAGATAGGAGCGGCGAAATCGACGGAGGACGAGAGAGCGTCGGCGAAAGGGACGGAGGAGCAGGAGAAGGACGAGCGAGAGAGGGTGTTGGGCGGTTGGAGGGAGCAGAGCGAGAAAGTTTTAGCGGAGAATCGAAGTAGGAGAGGGAGAGGAGAATAGGTGGTGCAGTCAGAAGGCAGGTCGGTGGTAGAGGTGATGGGCCTGTGGAGCAGCAGGGTGACGGCGGAGGAGGCGGTGGTACCGGAGGTAGCGGAGGTTGGTAGAGATGGTTAGAGGGTGGAGAAACACCGGTGGAAGAGGAGGGTGGTGTCGTGGCCGCGGGGTAAGTAATTAACGACACATTTATACGATATCGCCGACGGGTGCGGCGTGGTGTGGCGTGGCGCGGCGCGGCGGCACGGCGCAGCGCGGAGCGGCGCGACGCGAAACGATGAAGAGACACGAAACCGGTGGCGCGGAGAGGTGAGGCAGGACGAGAACCGAACCAAACTAGGATCTCGTTCGTAGGAAATGCTCCGCTAATAGGAAGCTATGCGTTCACCGATAGATAGCTAACCCAACCGACTTGCGCGATCGGCCAACAATTCCAATTGGCGAACGTTTCCAAGGACGATCTACCTCGCGCGCGTGCCTACGCGCCTCGACGCGTCTTCCTTCTTCGAGTAACGTCTTCGGCGTTACTCTCGGAACAAGTTCGAACGAAACACGATTTTAATATTACACGAACACGATATTCCGTTTGACGGAATCTCAATGAGAAGTGGAAGATCGACGAGTAGTCGCCGGGGTGCGTCGAGAGGGTGAAAGGGTTAGACGCGAGGCGACGCGACTTTTGCCTTTGGTCGGAACGCGCTCGTTGTTCGCGCGGTTGGTTATGGTGATGCGGATTATTCACTAATATGATTTACGACGTATTACCCCGACGTGCTAGCGCGGGCGACTCACAATGCGCACATAATGTGAGGCATAATTTATTAATTTTACTAATGGCTCCTGCCCATTATTATTGATTTCGGGCCGCGCCTCGTTCGGACGGGCGCTGATTTATCCCGGTCGTTATCGGCCCCATGTTAAATCGTCCGCGAACCAGGAGCCGCGAGAATACAATTCGACGACTCGTGTACTTTTCCTTTTCTATTGCTCGCTGTTCGACCGCTATAGCTATCCATGCGTGCGGGGTATCGACGGAACGAGCCGGATATACCCGCCCGTTCGTTTGCAGTCTCCCGCGTCATTAAAAAGCTGTTGTTTCGTATCAACGAAAGGAAGGCCCTTTCTCTTTTTCCACCGCTCGTTTCGCATTCTTTCGTTTCTCTGTCTCCACCGCCGGCGGATGAGGGTTAACGAGAAATTGGACGGAAGAAAGGACGAGGAGGGCATCGCGTGGAGTGCATCGATAACGATCTAGACGCCACGTTGCTCGAATGACCCTGCCGACACGATATTAAAACATTAAAGTAATATATGACCGCGCAAGAACGAGAGGCAATGGTTGACGCGGTCCTCCGCTCGTGCTATCCCGTCCCCTTCTTCTGACACTCTATTCACTGGATTCGAATGCAATCGCTTGGCTCGCGTGTAGCGCGGGGCGTTTCAGTCGATTCAAGTTTACAAGTTGCGCAGGAAATACACGCACGTAATACCATCCCGACTGTATCTGATCCGTTGGAGGAGAACACTGTTTTCATTTTTTCAACGGGGATTTATGTACAAATTGAAAACCATTCGTTTCTGGTCGTTTCCGAGTCGACGTGAACAGGTTTTAACCCCTTCGTCTACAACGTACGAAGCTAGTGTCATGAAATTCGGGACGAACGTGAATACCACGTGTCAAATACGTCGTATGGAAGCCCACAAGAGACTTCTTACTTGACTATGGTACAATCTAAAGTCGATGGTAGGGAGTTAATCACGAATAGAATCTTTTTACAATTGACCCGTTCACTGCACAAATCAATCGACTCTATTTTTCGAAAAATCTTAAATTTAGGGTGAGCGTAGATCGGAAAAGGTGGTTAAAGAATGTTTTCGGTGTTCGACAGGCACTGCTGCCATCTGGAGCCACGAACGTTCCCAGCCAAGCTGCGGACACGACGAGTCGCGTCGCGCGATTCTTGCCGAAGCGAAACAAAGCGAATGAAAAGAAAAAGGACCTCAGCCTTCCAGGACAGAGAAGACGGACTCAATATCCGCAGTTCTTATATGTTCCTTCTTCGTCTATTCCGCTCGAGCATGTGTCCGATGCCAATCTTTCCTTTCGGAAACGTTATTGGCTGGTACTCGTTTCCCCCGTTCCAAGAGCAATAACATTTTTATTAAACGATAGGCATACACCAACGGGAGTCCGGTTTCCCGCGACCACGAAAGCATAGTTAGTTGACTGTTTCGAGAGCTGCGGGGTTCGCAATCTAACAAACAATGTTTAAACATACTTTTCTAGAATATCATAGTTTTTGTTAACAAAAAGATAACGGGGTGTGTAACGTATCCACGCCCTGGCTCATTTCGGAGGTTTAGCATCTCAAGTGAAAAATGTATATTTTTCAAGAGAAGAAAATTAACCCTCTATGACCCACACTTTTTTTCTGCAGGCAACTTGCAAGGCATTTATTTTCATATTTACAGTTGATGGTGCTGCCAATCGTCATCAACATCGTTAATGGTTATCGGAGTAACGCATTAAAGCCTGTAATTTATACATGAAATTTATTAAAATTTCAAAAGCTTTCACCATTTGTTACACGTCCACAGAGAATCATGATCATACCCGTGATCGAAACGCAGATTACTTTACTATAATTCCTCTGTCCCAAACGTCAAAGAATCCAGTCTGGCTCCTTGAAAAAACAGCCTCTTTTTATAGTCGTTGAAGCAACGCGTCTCGTCGTAGGTTCAGGCTCTAGAAGCGACGCGAACTAACGAGCTATTCGAAAACAAACAATTGCCGATGTACCGGAGACGCGCGCCGAGTTCCATGGATCGGATATACGGTAACGAGGGAATTATATTACTCTTAGCCGATGAACCTTTGATGATTCCGTTTGAAGTTGGTTTCGAGGAAACAACCGACGGCGGAGGAGGTAGATGCAGGAGTGGAAGCAGAAGCCGAAGCAGAAGCAGAAGCAGAAGCGTAGCCAGCACGAGCGCGGGCGTTAGGAGTACTGTCACCCTCGACTTGGCCGGGAGAGAGAAGGGTGAGCTCTCACTGAGAGATTACACGAACCTCTCGAGTACCGGGCTCCAGCTACGTTAACCGCAAGCCGGACAGCCATTATTAGCAGGTACCTTGTGCGCGGACCTCCAGTAAGCCGTACATCGTTGAATAATTAGAATGCTGCACGACTACTGCCAACCACCGCGTCTAAACACGCACGAAACGCGCTACCTCTCTCTCCAACCCTCCCGTCTTCCACGTGAAATATTCTGCTGGTAATTTCAAAGGCTCCATACAGCACGGAACGCCGATTAACGCTACAAGGAATGCTTCTTTTCTTTGCATCTATTCCTTTTTCATATCTATTTAGACCCTATTGACACCTTCGTCTACTTACCAACACCATTTTTCTTACATTTCTGAGTTATGGAATGGCCACAAAACACTTTTGCAGTTTACATTTTTGTTAACCAAACATAATCATACGAAGGATGGGTATACTTGGTCGCAAGCGATACTCGACAAACCCATCTCGAACATTCCATCAAAGATTCCATCGGGGGAGTTCGTCCACCGGTCAAAATGCGATTACGCTTGCCGCGTTGCGTCTACCGTTTATTCTCCGTCTTTCGTTTTCGCTGAGCTCGTCGAACGGTCTGTTACAGCGAAACGTACACCCGTTCGTCACGACGACACGCCTGGATGTAACGATCGTACGAGGATCCTTTGATCCTTGGACGCAAAGAGGGAATAAAAGAAAAAAATGGTTTCTTCTGTACGGGGCGTTTGTTCGTTTCTCGCGATGTTCGTTCCCCCCGCTCCCTGCGGGAAAAATTCCATTAGACTGCCAATAACTAACGAGTGCACGGCGCACGAAGTTTGACGATTAATTATCGCGAAGCGACGCGTGTTTGATGTCGAAGGTAACGTTAGTGTAGCCCGATTGATCGGTTAATTTAAAGGGACGGTAAGACGGTGGGCCAGGGGTGGTCGGGGAGGGTTTTATGGGGGGAGAATAGAGTAGCGAAAAGCGGGCCGAGGGACGGTACGCGGACTGGGAACGTGGGGGAACGACAGCCCGCGGGTGCCTCCGTTCGAAGGTAAAGCGAGAGTAGATGCGAGCAGTGCGGGGTAGCCGACGGGGAAGAGGTACGAGTCAGAGCCAAAGCAGAGAGTAGCTCTGTTTCGTGTCGTTCCCTTCTGCTCCCTTTCGTTCGCCTCGACGGACTACGACAGCTCTTTCATCCACGGATGATTACCTACTACTCTTCGTTGCTCTAAACAGACTCACCCTACTTTCCACTTTCGATTCCGCTTTGAAATTACTTACGCGAATGGAAAACAATTCTTGCCGCGCCTCCTCATCCACGAGCAACGCGACGAACCAATTTTCGAACCTTCCTCCGATCCACTCAGCGACGAATATTATTCGCGGATACGATGTCTCGTTTGCGACGCGGGAGGAACTTGTCGGGGCACCTTTCAGCTCAACTTCTTCTTGCGAGTAAAACGTACTTCAACCCATTCTCTGCCAGGTAAATTTAAAGCGTTTTGCCTCGGGCGTCAAAGATTTAATACGAATGTGTAATCCAGATTATTCGCCGGTAATTTTGTCGGTACATTTTAAAGTTTGTATCCTCAATTGTGGATGCTAGGTCGGAAAGGACCTAATAAGGGAGAGGGGGGGAGAGAAAATGTATTTACGTTGCAAATTTTCTTTTAAACATTTTTACGTGTCTCGAAATTCGAGCGTTAGGTTTTACGCGGTTCGCTCTGTATATTTGACCTGTTTGCAAGTTGCTGATAGATAAAATTAATAAAAGTGAAAATGTAGGGACAATCGTAAACACGTAGAACCGGCGAAGAGAGGTTTCGCTTGACACCTTTCGTCGTACGTCTGCTTCCGGTCGTTCTTAGCGTTTACGTCACGACGTTTCACGACCTAGTCACAATTATGCACCGGCGGAAATAACATTTACTTAGCAGAGTCGCGCCCGAGTATCGTGGACCTGACACATATCACTTGGTCGCGTGACTTCCCTCGTTCTCCGGCTGCATCGTCTCGCGACGGCAGCTTAAACTTGTCTCGAACTTTCTGCTGTGTTGTAGAAGGCTACCAACGTGTTGCGCGACGCATCGAGCTTCACTCGGGCAGGAAATCTCTGGAAAACGACCGTTTGATGGGTTACGCGTTCGTCAAACGTCCGTTTTCGAAGAAAGCACAATGGGCTGCGGTGGGATGTAGCGATGTAGCGTCGCAGATGCCAGACTTGGACGACGTCGTGTCTGTTACGTAGCGAATCACATTTTGCGACACGTACCGCGATACGTCGGCCGAACTTAAGGGACTGTTTGCTGGTGAAAAGAATTCAATTTTCTTTTTGCGAGATGGGTACTTATTGGAAATACGGAGCAGCTCAATTATAAATTCAATTTTTTCAATTCGATACTATTGTGCTGTCCGTTTTATTTAACTTCAGGTTCACGCGAAAGAAACGTTTTCTTTTCAAAGAAACTTATTCTTGTAGAAAACTGGCGCCGACTAAGATTTTGTGTATGTCGAGTAAACAGGGTTAAATTGAGCCGCTTAGTGACGTTGATAGACACCTGCCTCTATAGAACTGTAATTAAAAGTTACAAGCTAGGACTTGTTCGATCTATAATATAACATCAATTTCTTTCCATAATCTCCAAGTATACCAAACATCGTAAACATGTATTTTCATTGTAATAAAAGTTGACAGTAATTTTTCTGATAATATTTTTTAACTTTGCGTCTTTATATCGGTTCAACTTAGGTATGGACTAAACAGTGGGATGCGACCCCGTTGCATCGAAAGAAGACGGTAGAGATTGCGAAGAAGACAGCGCGAGAACGCTGTTGGATCGAGGATTTACGAAAGATGCACCATTTGAAATTCCAAAACTTTTCTGATAACGTTCCACCCAGCTAGCTATAAGTAGGTACGCGCCGAAGGAACGAGACGCGCCGTGTCGGCGATCGCTGGTCTGTCGTCGCGTTCGATCCTCGTTGCTCCCTTTCGCGTCATCGACGGTCGCTGCTCTGTCGTCGCGTTCGTTCTCCGTTGCTCCCTTTCGCGTCCGTCGGAAGTCGCGACGAACAGCGAACGAAACGAAATCACTGTTGCTCGTCGACCGATCGGCCGTGCGGAACTACGCGCCTGAAATATTCATTGCGCGCTCGTAAAGTTTTTCCAACGGGGCAGATATTTCCTCTTCTCGCGGGAAACTTTTTTCGATCGGGCTCACGGTTGATCGTATTTCGCGAAGATACGTACAGCGTATATCGAGTTTTCTCGACCGTCTTCGAAATCGGTACAACGTGCCGCGATGGAACGACGTTACTTTTCGCGTTTCGTTCAGGGTGGCGCGCGTGCATCGTCGCGCGTAACCAAATTACGCGAGTCGGAAGCGTCGCGACCAGAAACTTTCGTTCCCGACCCATCGCAATGATAGCAATACTTGTGATATTAATGTAAACACGAAAAAACCCTTGTATACCAAGATTCATGCGAATCGAATCACTTTTCGCATTTTCCCCTCCTATATTGGATCCGACATTTTGAATTTCTAAATTTTAAGTTCAGATTTGGGATCAGCGACCCCAAACACCCCTGTATACCGAGTTTCATCGAAATCGTTCGAAAGAAAAAAATATATACATTTGTATCTCCCATTATAATAAAATTTAACGTTTGTTAAAAATATAAGTTTACATATAACGAAATATTAAGTAGTCAACGACAAGAAACATTTAAATTCGTTGGTTAACTTTCGCGCAAACAATTCCTTGATATTGACCGTCTTACCAACGCCCACGGCAGAATGGTCCTGCGATGGTAAGACACGCAACGTGTGGATCAGTTTAAACGGTAGAAATCCGGAAGAAAGTCACGGCGCGAATCAGGGTGGAGGACAAGGGTGAAAAGAGAAAGGCAGAGGGTCGGAAAGACGGTAAGGGTGTAGCCGGGTAGGAATGGGAGACGCGAGATTCGCGAATCCCACGGACGGCAGAAGTTTCCTACTCAAATTAACCGGCCCGGGAGACGCTACGTAAACCGAGATTATTATAATCTCTACGAGGCTCGACTGCGGTAACATTAAACGAAGAGACGTGCCCTTTGTTTCGTAGTCTATACTGGTTACTACGTACGTGGACGTGAAAGAGTGCGAGAAAACAACCGGATGGAGAGAGAAAACAGGAGAGAGAGAGAGAGAAGGAAACGGAACGCGAGTTTGTTGGCGACTTTCCGATGCGTTCTCCCGAAACGAATCCTGGACACGGATTAACTCCAAGGTTTGCGATAATAGCGCACGGAAAGAATAGCCGTTGCCAAGATTTTGCACGATTTTCGTTACGAGCGGCAGTGAACGATTTCTCGCTGGTAATAGGCAGACGGGGAGACTGGGCCTGAAAGCAGAGATTTAATCAGGGAAAAGTTAAGAGTTTTTATTATTTCGATACTCTGTCTTCTATTTTGGTGAAATAATCGAGACAAAGACGAAGACTGCGCGAACACTGTATCGTTTCGTCGATTATTTTGGCGGTATCGGAGCAGAGAGTAACAGATAATGGGAGGTGTGTCATTGGTCGGCGCGATAATAACCATCGGCTGCGGGGATTCAAAGGCCATCAGCAAATTTACCGAAATGGATTAGCGATTGCATTCGAAATCGGATCGCTTACTACTGCGCGATCCCATCGGAGGGTAGTTGCATGGCTGAAATATTCGTATCCTTCTCTTTGTCGAGTCTCGAGCTAATGTTTACGGTACGTTGAAGTTAGTAAAGTTACGTACTTAAATCGAATTACACTTGGTCGTTCAAACTATACAAAATATGTAACGTAGACATTATTTATGTTTTCAAGATATCGTCATCTTCTTGCAGTTAATCACAATTGCATGTGAATTGTGTATGCGCTCTATGTATTAAGGGTGAAACGGAGAAGAGGATGAAGAACTAAAAAAATATGAAAAACTGGTTTTGTGCAGAAGCTGAATGCGAAACTTGATAAGTGCAAAATGATAATTGGTAAAAATATGGCCAACATGTTTGTTAGAGATAAAAAAAAATTACTACGGATAATACGAAAAGGTGTGTGAAATGGCCCAATTTGAACAAATTTATCCCACGCGTTTGTTGTGAAAATGGGAAAGTTGTTAGCCAAGATACGACGCCTGCTAATCGACGTCAATCGCAGCCAAAAACTGAAAATTCCAAATCGTCGACTCTCTGTTTGTTTCCATAAAATGCAACCGCTCGCGAGCACCTCCGCGCACATCCCCGTTCCGCTTAATCCCACGGTATTTATTCGCATAATAATAATAGTAACGCCGTCGGAACGTTTTCAAGAATTATTGCTGTCCTTGCCACCCCACGATAAATGAGCCCGGAGGATTAGCTAAACAGTGGCTCAAAAATGTTATTATATAGGGGCATGAATATTCATCAAGTGGCGAGCACGCCGAGTTGCTTTTAAAACGTTTCACCTCTGCTTCTCCGTTTATTCCGCGAACGAGCCTGTTCGACGCCGACACTTAACGCGGAACATCGTCGTTTCCTTTCGAAAGAATCGTGGCTCGTCCACACTTCATCTCGATAATGGATCCGGGTAATAAAAACACGTAACTTGTGACAGGACCTGTGTTGTGAGAAATATACGGGTTAAATAGAATTTTCGTTAGTAAGGGAATCTCTTTCCATCACGTGTTGAATATTACATTTTAACTGAAAAAGAAAAGGAAAGTAATTTTGCCTTACCATAATCTATACACCTTAATACTTCCGTTACTTATGGTCCCATGAAAATGATCCGTAGGACAAAGACACACCGTTTAACTCTTTGAGGCATACGGTTATAAAAGAAAACGAAAATTCAAGCAGCACAGAAGAACAGTGTCGACAACTTACTGACGCGTTTTGAATTGCATACATTTCTGAATCTGCTTGTTGTACTTTTAAATTGTCGCGACCTGAACGAAAAGTTAATGTCACCGGTGACTGACGCGAATCTAAACGGAAAGTACAGTGTCAGTCACCGATGACTGATGTGGCACTCAACGCGTTAGAGAATTCATATCTAATGGTAGAACCATTTCTTTCTCATGGTCGTTTTTTAAGGAAATTTCAAACTTATCGATGTTTCTTTAAATGGGACACAGGGTATTTTTAATATTCTACTCTGGTAGAATACGATTTAACGTGTTCTTTTTATCAGAGTGCATCGTCTCTCCAGATGAAGTATAGGTCGCGAACAGGATCGAAAATTTCGATTCGAAACGGCCGAGATTGATTTTCCGCCTAACTGAATTCTTGTCCACGCGGAAATCACGAAGCGCGTCTCCTCGTGTAAAACAGCGTCGCGATAATTGGTAGACCGAATTCGGAGCCAACGAGAGGGATGGCCAATAACGAAGAGCACGTAGAAGGCGTGCCCCCAGTGTTCTTACAATTAGATCCGTCGTCGGCGGTCAATACCAAATTAAGATCGCGTAATCGAGCATTCGAATGCCACGAGTCAAGGCTAAAGACGATAGAATAATAAGAGTGGTTTATCACGAATGATACGCAAACTTAATTTCGAATATTCAGAGTTGGCAAAACTACTGAGTCTATAATTTTTTGAGGAGTTTCTGCAGGAGTTTTTACTAGCTTTTGCTACTATCCATCGATATTTTACGCAAAATAAGAATTCTTAATTTTAGAAGGAATCTGCACTGGCTCCATTTTCGGAAACTTCTCCCCACGCGCTCTGGTTATGCGGTATTACACGGACGACTGATATTTTTGCGTGAATCACGTTTGGTAATCATGTTAACGGGATCGTCGAATTTAATTTGCTTTCCGCCCGATGTACTCGTTGCCCGTCACCGCTTAGGCCGCGAATCGATCTGGATGGACAAATAACGAGCGGTCGCAATTTCGACGTAGGTAGGCTAATTAATGTCTACACTGGCTTCCCGTCCGATTCCCCCCTCTCCCCTATCGCGTCCGCCACCTATCCACTTTCAAACCAACCGCCGTCATCGTCCGCCTTTCTATCTGTAATCGATTGCCACGTGCGAAATTATTACTATTCTGCAGGTAAAAGTAAGAAATCTTTACAGAAAGGTAGTATAAAAGAAATTACAACCTGACGACTCATTCATTAGATCGCATTTTTTAACAGGACTTGTAGTAAAAGTATTTAACACAGTCCATATTAGATAGTAGAACTTGGAATGCTCGAAACGGGCTAACGTCTAGAATCGATGACCTCGTCCGGGCAAACTTTCCCGATCGCGTTTTCATAGTGGAAAGATAGTACGAGTAAGTACCCTCTTGATTCGGGACTGTTCTTGTTCTCCCCACCTGGGGTGGCTATGAAAAATTCGAACGAAGAAGCTTATGGTCCGGTTGTAAGGTGGATGGTCCGTCCAGGTCGGGTCAGTTGGTCGGTGAAACAAGGGCGTCGGAGCGACGGACGCCAAGACGCGCGTCAAAGCGTCGCGGAATGTCGCGGAGGACGCAACGGATAGAAGCGATAGATGAGGCAGAAGCGGCAAAGACGGTCCAAGCAATTCGATAACGCGATAAGGCGAGGTTAAACCCATGTTTGGCGGGCAGGTTATAGGTTAAACGGTGAGCTAGGGGGTGCAACAGGTCGCGTGAACTTGGGTGAATTTTCTGTTCCAGAGCGCGCAGTCTGGCCCTCCTGCATTCCCCCTCCCTCCCCCCTCGTTCCCTCTGACCCCTTCGCTGGCTCCCTCCCGTCCCAGCCACCGTCACCGTCACCGTCACCGCCGCTGCCGTTGTTCCATTCTCTCGCTCTCACCTACTCACCCTGTATTCCACTTTGTCTTTCTCTCCCTCTCTCTATGCCCCCTTCCACCCCCCCCGCCCCACCCCACCCGTTTTCCTCTCACTCTCCCTCTCGGTGCTATGCCGTCATTAGTCAATGTCGACGCTTGTAGCACGTGGAGTCCCGCAGAATGCACCATCTGCTTGATATCCTCCTGTATCTCTGCTGCAAATCCGAGCCACGGATTTCCTGTCGCGAAGTCACGGTCGTTCGCTTCCCACGCGCACCGCACTTCGCTGTTTCGTATTTCGATTTTACCTATCCGGGGCTTTTCGTTGCGGTAAATTGGTCTCGTCTGTCGACATTTTTCGTCCATTCGATGGAATTTCGTCGCAACGTGGCGCAAAAGACACGTTAGAATGTTTGGTATTTATGCCTTTAAGGGAGATTTTGGAGTAAATGGTTTCTCGTAATTCTCGCGCCACGATTGCCTTTCTCATTCAGTAGCCAGGATCTAGCGAGAACAAGACTTCATTCTTTGATAGCGTCTGATGCAGCACCCTCGAAATCCGTGGATGGTAACAGAGCATCGCCGTTGGATCCCCATGGATCGCGAAAGATGCGTTAGAATTTTTGGTATTTATGCTCTTCAATTGGAAAACTTTGGAGTAAACTATTTCTTGTAATTCTCATACCACAATTGTCTTTGTCAGTCAGTAGTCAGGATCTAGCGAAGACAAGACTTTATTCTTTGATAGCGTCTGAAGTAGCACCCCCGAAATCCGTGGATGGTAACAGAGCATCGCTATTGGATCTCCGTGAATCTTACTCGCGCGGGAAAACGACGCCGACGTAAGTGTGTCGAGCGGTAAAAATTCAAAGGGTGGAAAGGGTTAGAGGGTAACCCCGGAATTTAACCAGCCCTTGCTCGCTCGAAGAACAAAGCTTGATTTATTGTAATGAGTTTGCCAGAGTTAAGAGGCCTGTCTCCCCTCTCCGTGCGGCGTTCTCTGGCCGCTTAGCTCGATATTCAGACTGGTGCGGTTTGATGGGGATCCTCGGATCAACCCCCGTCATAAACCCTTCTTAGCACCGGCCTCCCTCGCAGCCCCCTCTGAAATATGCATGAACCTTCCGCATACTGATTGCGTTATTTGTATCACCTACGAGAAGACAAGGCAATAGAGTGTTCGCGGCACCATCGGTTCGTATTCGCAATCGACGATATTCCTATTCGTGGCGGCTACTCAACTCTTAGACGGCGAATTGTTCGATACCGATGCGTCGGATCGGTGTAGGGTCATTTTAATTCGTAGGAAATACTTCGTTCTTATGTACGATACTTGCTAGATTTGGATGCGTCGGGTGATATTCGTGATGGAATTCAATTAAATTGCGTCGCGTATGACTGTCAACGTCGCCCGAAGTAAAGTTCATTGCGGTGTTGTACTTATACCTACAGTGATTCACGAAAGTATTTGAACACTTACTACGAAATACTTTATTAGTTATAATAACGATGATTATTATAGCAATGAGTGCAATTTACGCGTAATCCTTTCGGTAGTGCTCGCGAAGACTGCGCGTACAAGACAGTAAGACAGAAGTTGAGAGGTAACGTCCTTATTGGAAAGTATAGTTTAGAGAGTATAATCCTCGATGAACTCGTGGTCGTCGTAGCAAAAAGAAGTACACACATTTTGATGTTTGAGTAAAACATCATCATTGGTTTCCTCAATTGAGCAGAGATTATACAAAACAACACAAACATCTACAATTAGGACTGTCATTGTCCTTCTCTGTCATCCTCTCTCATTGATTCCAACGAGATGTTGCGATTCGCGAAGGAAGGATACGAAAATGTCTTGAAAATGATCGTGTAGCCGCAGGACGAGAGTTAACCCTAGCCGTTTCTCTCCTCTTTAACGAGAACAGGAATCCATCGGACACTTTTTCCAGGATTTGGCCACCGATTCAACCGGCGTATTTCGTTCGCCGATGGAGAAGAAAGCGGGTCGCTATAGATCGATCCGGCAGCTTCTGGCGCGAGAAAAAGCGTCGAAAAGCAAAGAGCAATATCGCGTGCCGTTTCGGTGGCCTCGTACCGTTGGAATTCGTTTTCGGGCTGGATTTCCTACCGAAAACGTTCGATTCATTGAGAACTGACGGGGGAGCCATAATTCCCGTCTCGGTTTGACATTAATGCCTCCCCTACTTCGTGCTCGGCAGATAGGCGAGGGGGTTAAGCTCGCTGCGACATATTTATGGAGAGGACGAGATGTTATCGGGCACGAGGACCCTGGGTTTGTCCGATCGCGCTGCGAAATCCGCCCTTCCTACAATCTACTTCGCAATTATCGGGCACGACGTTAATATTTGACCCACGGCCATCGCCTCCGTTACGCTCGCCGTTCTCGAAGAAATCGAGCGATTCCGAGCGGTACATCCTTACGCATCCAGGTGCGATTTCACCCTTTAGGCACGACGAGACTTGCGATCCTAAGCGATACGGTCACGTGAATTTTCCAGTTTTATGATATTAACACTAAACCTACCGACGTTCATATCCGACTATTTCTATCGTGCTCGGAAATGAGTCTAGTCTTAAAAACATATTTTTTAATTAAATGCAATAATATTTCACGCGAAACTAAATTAAATAATGCACGAAACATAATTCATACGTAGCGTATAAGAACCATATACAAAAATTTGAAAATGCTAATGTGTTGTCAATCGAACACAAATAGTTCGGAATTTATCCCATTTCTTTTATTTCAATTGAAAGTACCCATGATCCCAATCGAACGTCAATAGCGATATCACCTATTATTCGACTAAAATTCATAGAAGTTTGATAGGTACGCAACTCCGCCGCTCGTCCCCGTGACACTCAGACCTGCTCCTCGGGGAGGTGTTGAGCTATACGACATCTACCACACCATCTTCGGACGATAAAGTTTGACAAAGTTTCATAAATACAGAAATACGCTGTAAACTGTCGGCTCGCAATGAAGGTTTATAGGTTGGTACATTGTACAGACGTGGGGCTCGAAGGGTTAAACTGGACGTGTAATATATCGGTGCCACATCACCCGAGAACACGTTCTTCGTCTATCGGAAACGTAAGAGTTTGCAGCCATTGTTGAATTTCTCGGGAACTCGCTATTATCGATTACTGTTTGATAGATGACCGACGTGACGTCGTGACTAGTTAAAATATCTATGTATAGTGGCCGTCGAATTAAGACCACTTACAATATCAACTTTAAATATCGAAGTGAAAGCTTTGCGAGTTGTCCGCAGAAAATAGTTTGGCCCATAGAGGTTTTGTTCAGCTCGAATGTCATCATCTTCTACATGTCCTGCGCGTCGTGATCCGTGATCTAACGCGGGCGTTAGATATCGAAGAGGAGGAAATGAAGATGAGGAAATGAAGATGAGGGAAAGGAAGGACTAGAAAGGGGCGTGAAGGGAAGGAAAGGGTAGCTATCGGTAGCGACAGGGTAGTCGGCGTCGGAAGACGGAGAAGGCGATGGTAGCAGCGGTGACGACGAGCGGTGGGAGCATAGCGGGTCGAGGTGCGTGTAAATTAAAGGCGTCATAGATTTTCGCGGTAGCCCGCAGGATCAGGGCCTTAGATTTGCGTCCGGCAGATTACCCCGGGGGTGAAATGGGACAATGGGCGTTAGTCTGGGCCGACGGCGTATAAATAAGGATCCCCAGGAAGCTTCTGGGGGTAAG
Organism: Hylaeus volcanicus; assembly: GCF_026283585.1. Classification (NCBI taxonomy): domain Eukaryota; kingdom Metazoa; phylum Arthropoda; class Insecta; order Hymenoptera; family Colletidae; genus Hylaeus; species Hylaeus volcanicus. The sequence continues at coordinate 25,532,234 of NC_071979.1, forward strand.
GGGACAGCAGGCAGAGGAGATCCTCGGTTGGTAGCGACGTGGTAGCCGAGTAGAAAGCCCGGCTAGTGCTGAGACCGGTCGGCCGTCCATCTTGGCCGTCGCCGTGGCGGTCCTTATCTGCACTCACAGCTCCGCTGCTAGACGTCCGGTGATCTAGGGCACTCCTCCTTCTCTCTCGCCGTGTCTCTCCTAACGCTTTAGAAGAGAGAAGTTACTCTCTATCGCCTTTTCGCATTCAGTCGCGTTCGACTCTTCGTCCCTTTTCTTCTCTTAATTACGAGGGCTGGTTGATAATTATATGCGACGTAAGGAAGAGTGGGACGCTACGGATAACCAGGTGGAATGAGCAATCGCGCACTGCTCGGAAGACACGGGTCTCACGATCACCAAAACCAGAAGAAGAAACGAAGAGTCCAGCTATCCATGTTCATGTCGGTATAGATAACGAGGTATCAAACCCGCGTCTGAATGGTTTGTTCCACGCAAACTTTCAACCACCCAAAGGCGATATTTTGTTAAAGCACTATTTTAGTTCGACAAACTTATTCTACTCTTGCGTTCAAAACTGTCGAAAACGTTGCGTGACTGAATCGAGGGAAGAAGCCTCCTTGGATGCGTGGATGGGAACAAAAATGAAATTACATTACAGTGAAAATTTTGTGTGCCAAAGCAGGCCTAAATCAAGGCTCCAAACATTCGTAAAATAAAGAAACAATGATTATTTCTCTTTAAATACCGCAATACATACCGATAATTTAAACGAACCAGAGTTCCTCGACGTCGACTCAGGAAGACCAACCTGGATGGATGAAGTCGGACACCGAGAAGCAGCGGTGCGCGTAGAATCGACGACCATTAGAAAAACCCGAGTTTTATTTAATGCTGTTCGTATGGATCGTCAGAGGACGGAACGTGAGCGCATCTGCGTTCGGATTAGCATCGAGCGTAATGGTTGATATTTATGAGTTTGGAAAACACGCCGCGCGCACCGGAACTCTCTATCTATTCGTGTATCTATCTCTTCCTCCTACTCTCTCGCACAATACTCGAGGAGGCAAATTTATTCTGGATGCGAGATGATCGCAATTCGTACGTCGCATCGACGAAAACGGCTCTTCGCGGCGTCTTCGACGACAACGAGAACGTCAAAATCGCTAGCGGTCCGGTCTGTCGACATAAACGAACGAATAGCCTTTTACCGACCTCGCGAACGCCTAATCGTCGGTGTTTTAAAGCCGCATAAAACTGCCCTTGACCCTTCGCCTGTATGCAATGAGCCATGGCCGATCCATTATTCATAGGATGCGTCTTGTAAGTGCTTTCGCTCCGAATCCAGGCTCGTAAGTTGCACCGAACACTCGCGCGTTGCTTTGACCGAAACCCAAACGCGGAGGAAGACAGGAGGAGAGGAATGTTCGGGTCTATTGAGAAAATAATTCGCGAAACATTGATATTACAGCAAAATTATATCGTTCATAATTAATTTAACTATTACCGGAACTTAATTTTTAGTTATTACAACCAATGGATATCGAAATAAAGAAAAATTTTTGACGATTAATGTCTTCAATGAGTACTTATTCCAAACCGTGATTGTTATTAATATTTAAGCGAAAGCTAAATAATACAGGGTGAGGCAGCAAAACAGTTACAGAGCGATAATGCCTGAACTACCGTGGATACGAAAAAATCCTACAGGAGAAAGTTAGAAGGTTCGAGGGTGTCTTACATAACCGTTGCTTCTTTCTGGTCCAGATGATGAGGCTGTGTCAAGGCCATCGGCATTATAATGGTTCCATTGTAAATGGAACCATGGGATTTAGTTTACACATTATGAAAGCTGACGTTGAAATGAATCCATCGACCATGGTCATTAAAGGTTATGCATGGATAGATTGAAGACACGTTTGCTCTTCCGTTGGTCTCGAAGGGGTTAACGCGTCAAACAGTTCGAAAATGTCTAGAGTAGCGATATCGGATCCGATGCGCGTTGGAACATCCGTGAAACGACGTTAAAGTACGGTCGACGACGTTCCCTGCGTAGAGTTGGCTTTCGGGACACAGGAAGGCGACGAATTTCCTTTCGAGCGAGACCGTAACGGAGTCCCGTCACACAGTTGTCTGTGCATATCGGATGAACGGCGCTCCCCGGGATCTCGGTCGGTCCTCGTGAAATCTTAATCGCGGTGGCACGTACTTATCGCGGCGTCGCCGACACGTAGAGTCGCCCTATACTCTTTGCCGTGCAAGGTTGCTCGGGAGGCTCCCACTCGAGGTGGCGCGGAGCATTAAATATTGGGAACCAGCCGCGCGGAATTATACAGGAGAGGGCTCGCGCGTGGACGTTCGAAAGTCGAGACGTCTTGGTACACAGAATGAAGTTAAAGAGACGGAAACCTAGGTAGTAGATGGTGGGCGGTTTCGCGGAGAAGGGTGGAGCTGGTCTTAGGGAAAACGGCAGGAGGCACCAGCGGAGGTTACGAGTCGGACGGCGAAGAAGGCTGCGAGAGAAGCTAGAGTTCGGGTGGATGGGCGAAACGGCTAGAGTATAGGTATACGGGCTCCTTAACGTACGAATGCACCAGACAATTGAACTCTACCCGTTTATTGCTCCTAATTAAACGACCGAGATATTTCTGCTACGTTTCATTAGCGTACAACCGAATCCGAGGCGGCACCGCTCAGGTAATACATTGCCAGGGCTCTTGTTCCTCCGCGAAGCTAGAAAATTTGATATTCGGATCGAATTCGTTCGGAGAACCTCGCTTGCTCGTCACTTTATTTCACGTTTTGGAAAATTGGAAGAGCGCTCCTCGTGGAAAGGGGTCACTTAGCTAGAACGAGTCGTTCGAAGTTTTTGTCTGGTGGCTGTTTATAAATATAAAAAAATAAAGTAATAGATTTTAGAAACCAATCGGTAATAGAACGTAAGGAACCATATGTATTAATATTAGTTTATAAGCGCGTGGGATGCACTAGTATTATCTTGTAACGACCGCTTATAACACTTTGAGATCTGAAACTTCGTTGTCGAGATACAACCAATTTACAGGTGTAACTTCGACCGGATCTTCCTTGTATCTCTGCACTGAATTTAATTATTCTCCATCCACTAAAATTGCTCGTTCTTTGAACATAGCAAATCGCAAAGAACCATCGACCTTTTAACAGGATTAAAGATAGCCTTTGACGTTATGAAACTTCGCATTAAAGTAAATACTTTCTCCACAGATATCGGTGAATTTTCAGTCAAGTACATTAAAATTTGAAAGTTTTACCGAAGGACGTTTATCGAAATAACAGAGTATTCGTTATTGGAATCACGCTACGGAACATTCAATATTATGGTAATACGCGGAAAGTATATGCTAAAAATAGCGCTAACAACGGTCAACTAAAACTCAGGTGGACGTTTCTCATTTACTGCTGCTAGCATGTGGACAATCCTTGATTTCACTCATATCTAAAAAATTACGCTGCGTTTTTTGTTGCGCAACACTCGTTTTCTCCCATTTTTAAGCTTTCTATCCCGACAGTACTTTTCATTTAGCAACGAATGACTGCCATAATTCATTCCGACCAAAATATGGATATTCCCTGTTTTTCGCCGATAGTTTGGATGTGACATGGAAATTTGTCTTTGTTCTTCTATCAATTAAACGATCAATCTTCAAACCTGTCTTGCCTACGTATTTTTTATGCACTTCAAGTCCAATATCCGCTTGTACTTTTCTTTTAACTCCTTAGGTGGGTTAAAAACTATCCCACATTTTGCTTAATTTACTATTTTATTTAAAGTTTTTCATTCAGGTGGCAATAACTATGAACTAATGCTAAAGGTACTCGACATTCTGAGAGATATTGCAGTACTTTTTAATATTGCAGTGCTATTTAAACATATATAACTTGAGACATTTTTTTTTGTTTAAAATTTCAGACAGTTGAAGCATTAAGTAGTCAAGAATTAAAAAAAGTCAAACTTACTAATTATAGAGAAATGATTTTTTTTTTTCATTTTTTTAGTTTTTTGTTTAGCAACAGATAACTACCATAGTTAATTCCGACTAGAATAATAGCCCGATCATGAAACGCTTGTCTCATCTTAAGCGGACTTTGCTCCCTAATGCTCTACCGATTAATTATCGTTACGTCCCGATGTTACGTTCGCCGCGGTAGCTCCTTAGCGCGAATAGCCAAGTATTGGGCGAGCGCTTTCTAAACGGAAATGATCATCACCGTTAGAATAACTAACGCAATCGTGGTTGCGCCTGTAATCGTGGTTTCGAATAATAATGACGACGATCTCGCTCTCCCGCGCCCTATCTTCGTTGCTCCCTATTGCTGGCCTTCCACTTTTCGCGAAACTTCGATCCCTCCTTGGTGGTTCTGGGCTTTGATCGTTCCGATAAAGCAAAAGCCGTGAAATATAGTCGCTCAACGATGGGATCGGATAGCGGTACGTTCCTTACCTACCTATATCGCTCTTTTTTTAGAAATATCGTAAAGTATCGACTGCAGATACAGGCCACTTGTACTTCACGACATTTTATGTTTTCTCATCTTTACTTCTATCCTGAAGTGACTTACAAAACTTGTTTCTCCTTCGTATTATTCCTACAAATTTGAACCAATTTTCTCATAACGTGTGATATCTCGTTTTTTTGTAAAAATAACGCAACAAAACAATTCCGAAGACAGATTAGAGTCATCGCACAAAATTACTGATTATAAATGCAGGATGCGCTCAATGTTCAACGACTGTTAAATCTGGCATTTCCAAATTTAATTGACCTTCGATATTGACCTCAAGATTTTGACCTTGGTCACTTCAAGAACGCCATATCCTCTAAAAAAAAAAAACAAAAATTGACAGTAATTTTAGAAGATAGAACGATACGAAAAAAAAGCCAAATAATTATGCACCGCCACTAATATCGATAGGGTACATCGAACTCAAAATGACGATGGCTGCAGTCATCAGAGGTAACCGAAAGGGGTTATACACGTCGACGAAATCTTCAGGAATCTTGGTCGGTGGAAGAGGTTCGCCGTGGAGCGCTGGGAAACTTTGGAAAAATCAATCCCACCGTGGGTTTGCGAAACGCCAGTGTCAGTGCAATTCATTTGCATGGGAATTGCACTCGGCGGAGACGGCTGCAGCCCGGTATCGATTTTAAGTGGACCGGCTGTCCCGTCAGGCTGCTGTCTCGTCTTCCCTTGGACAGAAGCTACTCGAAGTCGCGCAAGCGCTCCTATGAAAACTTCTCACGGTGAATCCGTGAGAGCTCCAAACTCCTGAGGCGAAGACACGGACCGTTCCGGAGTGCGCGAGTTCTTCGCGGAATTCGAGACGGACTCGTTTGGCGGCTAAGAACTACATAATAGGATGGAACGAAATGTAGGGGTAGATTTTCGTTTTATTACTCACGACTTTTAATCGTGAAAGTTACCGTTCGAACTCTCCAAATCTGAATAAAACTGTCGTGTCATTCACGAGTTACACGAAAATCATTTTTCGTAATTTTATGCTTATGAATTTTCAGTAGTTTGTAGCAATTCACTGATATCGAAAGCTTCTAAACGCAGATAAAGTACAAGTATTGGTTGCTTCACCGAGGAGGAATAGCAATTTTGGATGGTGCATCATGCATCTGAATGATGAACTTTAAGTGACATGCAATCTGGCTGGACGAGGTAGGTGAAACTTATTTGTTAAAGGATTCACTGTACACATTGATATCAAACATTTCGTTTCTTTTACGAAAATATCTGTCGCTTTAGCTCGAAACTTCGAAGATACGGACCGTTGGGGATGCATGCGTTTCCCGTGGAGTTCGAGACATGGTTGTACAAGAACAATCAACGTTTTCGCGATAGCCGACGTCGCACGGGGTTTCGGTGGCGTGGTCGGGTCGTCGAAAGTCGGGGAGGCGTTAAGAATTTTCCGCGGACCACCGCGCCGTGGGAACGCGGCCGTATCTTTCTTCCGCGGTCGTCGGGTAATATTAAAAGGGAATGGGCGTTTCGCGTTGCTCGAGTTTGGAATTGTACGCGAGTTTGAAAGTAGCTTCGGCAAGAAGTAAAGGTCGACGGCGGTGCGGGATCGACGGGAGCGCGCAGGGATTGGCGGGTGGGTGAGATAGGTTAGGCGTTGGGTCGGATATATCCCCCGTGGCCAGTACGTAAGGACAATAAGCCAAAAAGTTGGTAAGGCAAGCATGGCGGGAGCCGTTAGCCGTTATGAAGCTCAAGGGTGAAGTCAAGATTGTAATTAGCTGGCGCTAAGTTTCGAGGTTTCCCTTGTATTTGCATGCGATCTCAGCTAGTCGGCAACCCGGCCATCCCCGGCTAGCTCGGCTGCCCGACTGCACACCCGCGTTACCTGTACACGCTTCTACGATTTCGTTTACTCGATACCGTTTCCTCTTTCGTCCTATTCCCGAGGAGGAAGGGCTGCCGTACCAGATAACGCGTTTCACCTAGAATGCCCGTCACGTCTCAAAATTTCGCCCCGCGCCGCGCACTAATTCTTAAAAGCTCGCTGCCTCCCTTCGAATTACCGACCTACCAGGAACATCGTATCAGCTTTGCTCACGATTCTCGAGATAAAAGTTTGCAGGTAGGATGGCTCGAGCCTGACTTCGCATTACGGATCATTTGCAAACGAGACGTTTTCTGTAGAATATTTTATAAGATTTACCAATTACGAAGAATTTCTTTCGAGCGATACTTCACCTTGGAACTATTTTTTCCGATTTTTTGAAACGTTTCGATTGTCGAACACCTCCTAAGGTGTGTTAATGTATATTAGCATTTTATAACGAAGAAAGGGAAATGTGTGTTATCGATATGTTGGACAAGTAAAGGACGATAAAACACCGATATAAATATATGTAAAGGTAACGTACTTCCGATGGTTACACGGCACACAACCTCATCGCGTGCGGACCGTACGAGTCGGGATGGTAAACTGCATCGTCCATGAACGATGCATAAGACGTTTAGCCTGAAACGGTATCCGCGAGGCGACGAAAGGTTGCGCTCGCAATTGGTCCGGTGTTGCGCCAATTAAAACTATACCCGGGGAATCGTGGCTCGGCACAGAAACGGATAGTTATGCGTGCAAATCGTGCACGCGACACGATTTCGCGATAGAAGGGCGAACGTTCGCAGAAACGAGGCGAAGCTCCCCGAAACACGTACGGCAATTACAACGGCCATTCTGGAAAGTAGAGGGTTTCTATCCCGCGATTGTTATCTACACGTGTTGTTTATTGATTGTTTCGTTGTCTGGAGGCAACTGGCAACCGACAACGTACGTCGTCGGGATCGAAAGCACGGCTGCCGGTAATTGCCGCCAGCGAAAAGAGACCTAACGTAAATAGCGATAGGGACGTAGAAACGTTCGTCTTTTAATATATGCACGCTATTTTTTGAATGTTCTTTTAACCGAGTACTCTCTGGGAAAAATACGGGAAACGTATCGACTGGACGAATTATTAACCCCTTCACTGCCAGGCAAATTAAAAGCGTATTAAATTTGTTGTTTCGAAAAGAAAATTTACGACCCTTTTTTGCAATACTTCGTGACTCAAAAGACAATAAACTTGTCCCTTGAGTAATTGCAATCACGTGTGTATACTATCATTGTCGATTTTAATACATACTTCATCAAGATGGTCGCATTTCACAAAACGATTGCGATATTGCCTCCATTCTATTAAAATTTCGAATATAATATTCGAAGTTATCGATTGATTTTTAATTGAGACGATAAACATACGTCTACTTTGCATACATATGAAATTTTCAAACGATAGGAACGAAAACTATATGAGATCAACTTCTTTATTCCGTACCTTCGTCAATTTTGCGAATGCTGACTTAAAATTTCTACGGAACATTGACGCGACATCAATCATTTATAATCAAGAGAAGAAAAATACATTATTTTTTCTCATAGGTGTGTACGTCCCGTAATGTTTCAAGAAACGATATTTTGTACGGTTCGGAAAGCCGTGGCGCGGACCGGGACTCGAATCGGTCCCATCGACTGTTCCGTTTCCAATTTTCCTTGCATGATCTCGCGATGAACGGTAGGAATCGTGCGAGCAGTCCTACGGGGCGAGAATTCCTGCGTTCCCGCGAATTCCTCGGAGAAATCTTCGAACCGTTGCATCATCGAATGCGCTCGCAATAAATTTGTTTCGCATGCGTCATGGTGCGCCGTATCGAATCCGTCGCGTTAAAAAATTTGCGAGATACATCTCCGTTGTCTGTATATTCGACGAATTTCTTTAGGAAAGACAGAAGAAGAGCAATGTCTTTTTCGAAGTGGAAAAGTTAAATTTTGTTACCTATTTTCGAAAAGAAAACGATATTCATGAAGAGAAATTGAATCGCTTACAGCGTTTCGAAGAAATTCGATCGAAGAAATTTGTCGAAATTAAGTGATAGGTGTGATGCTTTCAAATAAATTTTCAGTTACAAATGAATACACGTTTAAAGTTTATTCGTGTACGTATTTATAATAAAAAATTTGTTTGGAACCTGTAATTTAATTTAGACAAATTTCTTCAATGAGCATAAAGGGTGCGAATACTTCTGGGCCTGACTGTACACGAAAATCTCAATGACGCGTAAGACCATTCATCTAGGTTCAAAGTAATAAACACGAATGACGCGTATGCGCGTCACCCGATGCCGCTATGTTAACGATAGCGTTCGCGAAATGTCGCGAAAAGAAGAAAAAGGAGGAGAGGAAGAGAACAAGCGAACACCCGATGCCTCGAAGGTGTACAGGATGGATACGCGAGCGCGTATTGCTATCGCCGGTGCACGCGGGTACGGTACACTCCGTTAACGCGCTGCCATTTTCGATAAGAGACGTTGCAAGGACGACGCTGATCGCGCGCGACGCGTAGGCAAGCTGCTCGTAAAGTGTTTAGCCGAAGGGAAGGTAGGCGGAGAGGAGGACTCGCCGGAATGGTGTAGATGAGTTAAACTACACGAGGTCTGACGGTAGTAATTGAGTGCCGCTCTGTCTAGTTAGCACCTCGCACCACCGGCTGACTCTCGTCACTTTATCGACTAAACGACAGCGATGCGTGACAAATCCATCTTGCCTTAACCGCGGCGACGCCTAGACGCGGTACGTCGATTATCGACGTATACCTTCCGTTCGCTTCGGTTGACATCGATTACGGCAGAGACGCTGACAACCAGCGATGGGATTCAAACAGTCGCGATACGTCTTGAGTCGAGGACCGAACCTCGAGCCGGTTCGAAACGTCTCGTATAACTGTTGCCATCTAAAACTCGAGAGTCTCGGAATAATTATGATGACCTGAACAAGTGAACGCGTGGTAGGTGCATGTGTAAGTTCTACGATCTAGCAGATGCTCTTAATTAATACCTGGAGTCTGAAATGTAGGGTGTTACTAAAGTCGCAAGTATGAGAGGAGGTTACAGGTCAATATAAAGGAACATACAGATACTGGTATCAGCAGAAGTGCTAAAAATGATCCATGAAGCGTAATTCAGGTGCGTCGATTCACCACCCAAGTCGCTAGCTTATGTATAAATTGCTGCGCTACGAGATCGATATCGGTCATCATTAGAATTAATTTACCGCTAGATACGCAGACATTGGCGTTCCTTGCGTCACTGAACATGTTAAACAGGTTAAGAATGACTCCCTAACGGTTTGAACCTGTTCGGAAGCTTCCAAGCGTCATCTCGCTGATAACCGCGGGACCGATAGCGCTGACCGCGTTAGCTACGTTCGCGACGAGGCTGCGCCAGCCCGCGACGATTAAGTTCGCTAATTACCGTCGTTACAAATAAGCCGGACGTTTCGGAGAAAAACCGGGCATGGAAAAGGGGGTCGTGAAACAGGAAGCAGCGCGCCGGAGGGAGGTGGGAGAGGGCAAAGCAGTACGAGGCAGCGGAGGGCGAAGATGCCGCGAGGGAAGAAGACTTGCGCTCCCCGGCCGCTTTATCTGTCTGCCGAGTTGCCGGTGAACTCGTTCTTGCGACTAAGCAGCAACGAAGATTTACGTGACGCGCTACCGGGAGAAGATATCAGGCGCTACGAGGAAGCGTCTAGCTCGTTTCGTCGTAGAGTTTTTTTCGACGCGTCTCTCCGTCGGTTCGCCGTGAAATCGTGAACGGTTGGATCCGGGATCAGCATCAGCATCTGGATCGGAATTTTGCGACCGAGTTAACGGCGGGGATACAAGAAAGGCGGCCGAACAAACGGTAGTCGGCCAAGATCCGGCGAGTTTGGCTCTCGAGCGAGAATAATTAAATTACGCGAGCGAGAGATCCCGCGATGGAGAGCGAAGAAAGGGAACCACCGTGGTAAGGAGCAGACGCGAAGGGAGAGGGTGAGAGAAAACGGGGAGAAGCGGAACGGGAGATAGAAGGAAGCTCAAAGGTGGAAGGGAAGAGAAGGCTCAAAGTTGAAATTTCACGCGCCATTGTTCGATTCCGCCAAAGGAATAGGAGTTAGAATCATTTAGGGACCGGCGAGCAAGCGCGGGGAGGTGAATTACGGTCGAAGATACGCCGAGACGCGGCGAAGAACCGAAGGGATGCCATGGAAGAACGGCCGAGGGTGAACGAGGCCCGGGACAAGGTAAGGGGCTGTGCCGGCGCTGAGACTTTAATTCCGAGCTACAACGGCCGGCTAACGGAGCAACGATTCTTCCCCGTAAACGACTTCGATTTCGTCTCTGCGTGGCGAAACGAGATTAATCGACGAGTCTCTTCGTACCGTCCATCCTCCTCTTTTCCGCTTCGTTTCTCTCATCCTTCAGCTTTCTCGCGACTACTCTCTCTTCCGGAACGCGTCCACGAATGCGGTAGTATTTTGCATAAAGCTTGAAAGCGCTAACTATCGATACGCGAGGCACAAGTAGAGAATTTTTAACTGGCATCGCGAGCGAGGGATAACGTTCCGATCTTTGGAGTAGGAGTGATGCAGAAGAACCATGGTAGCACCTTACACGATAGTTGAAAAACGAGACCGACAATTATCAATATACGATGCAAGTGTTGAGAAGTTTTACTGGGAAGTGGTCGCATTCAAACGAGCCACGCGAAGAGGACGGTGGTCGAGATACAGTAGAATGAACCTCCACTGGTCAGACTGAGCGTCTACGTGTAAGCAGTAGCTACCAAAAATTTCGATGCACAGTTTTAACGAATTGAATAAACCTATCGAATTTAGATGCAAAGTAGTCAAGTTTAGCACCTACCGGAAGTTGCCTGCATTTGAAACAACAGAACACAAAATTTCCCTAGATACAGTCTAGTGTGAATTGAGCCTACAGAGAGCCAGACGAGCTTGCCCTATGGTGTCAGGCTTAGCCTATTACCGATAGATGTTAATTGCTGAAAACTCTGCGAAGGGGTGGAAACTGTACAGCATGCTTGGAGAAACCACTCCGTCGCCACTTAAAGATCATTTGGAGATCCCTACGTATAGAAGGTCAAACCGAACATACGTTTATACGAACTTTTCTTATTGTTTCCACGAGTAGAGTTGATACTCGAAATATTTTCCACTTACCGCGGACTACTTTGCGTAAAAGCGGTTCGCAGGATAGGAGCGAGGGAGAACGAAGGACGAATTGAGTGTGGTACATAAGGAACGGAGATGAAAACAAGTCGGAAGGAGAGGCGTTTGGATGTCGTCTATGACGTTGACGGAGAAAACGAAGACGCGTCGGTAAAGAAAGGGTATGGAAGAAGAGGGTGGAGAAAGAGAAGGTGGGGACGAGTAGGTGGAAGAAGATGAGAAGGAAGAAGAGGGATGGAGCCGGGGGAAAAGAGGAGGAGCCCGCATTCTCGGAGATTATCGTGCTCGCCATCAGCGTATCACAGCGTCACAGGGCAAGATTTATATGTAGAGTTTATTGTCGCTGAGTCCGCCCTACTGCGTTTTATGGATGTTTTTCGAAGGAGCGCTGCCGCCCGCGTGATCTATCGCATCTCCCTCACCCTTCCACCTCGCTTCTACTCTTTTCCCTTCTTTCCTCTTCGGCACCCTCCCCTCTCTGTCCCTCTCCCACTCACCACCCCTTCTCTACACTCTGTACTTTGCTCCGATTCGGCAGACGGGGGTGGCAGACCGAGGGAGTCGGAGGGATTCCTAATGAACGCCACGACGGAGTCTCTTTTCTTCTGTATCCCGTTCTCGCTTTTCCGTTCCAATCTTCCTCGTCCGACTCGTTCCTGTAGCCAACGGCGTGTCGCTCGCTCCACGCATTAACGCGAGATTTATACCGTGGACTCCTTGGACGATATCACATTTACATTTTTGTCGCATCGCTATAAACCACCTACGCTACCGACCGACTTAAACCACCCCCTCACCGTGTACACTACCGTACCGAGTCCTTGTCCCTTTGTTTACCTTAAGTCACGATTTAATCGTCGAACGATTCATCCCCTCCTCGCGTGGACGTTATCGATGCTTTATCTTGGCATGTCTAACGAAGCTCCGAAGCTTAAATACCTTTTCCGCTCTGTCCCGACAGTATCAATCTTTGTATCAGGAGTAGGTAACAAGTAAGAGCTTTGATTTTAATATACCGTGAATTTCAATAGGGATCCATGCCTCGATCATTGAGAATTTCAGACAATAATGTAAAATAAATCAAACCTAAAGAAGCAAACGATGTTGCTTTACATACCGTCTCGAATTTAGTGGTGACTGACAGTCATCTCTCACATCGCATCGAATCATGCGATGACCAAGTCTCCAGAGCAAAGGGTTAATATCAACCATGAAGAACCGAAAGTCCCAAATATCTTATTGGAAAGAATGTATGGTCTCGCGATGCTTCGGAGGTGAACGGGTCGACGTCCTGCGCGGGACGTGCGAATTCGTCGCGACGATCGCCGTCCCCGTATCCGTGCGCGTAAACGCGCCAATGGTGGAGAGAGAGATACATGGCAGCCGTATGTTACACGCGTTACCGGCTGGCACGTACGGGTTACGTCCGGCAGTCAATCGCTCTAATACTCGCGCTCGGTGCGCCACGCTGCGTATCGGTGGTTGCGCGCACTGCGGTCCGATCCGCTAACTCGTTCGTCCCTTCTGTTTCCCCTGTCCTTTTGCAACCCTTTCCATCTCGTCACCGGAGATTTCTCTCGCTTTGACTGTCGTTCGTTCCCAACGACCGTGTCTGCGAGCGAGCCACCCTCTCTAGATCACTCGCTACGCGCCGACTCTCCCATTTGCGGATCCTATCCTCCACTTGTCAGCGATTAATTCTCTTCGCTCGCCCGCGTCAATTTCAATATCCAGGTTTTCTTTTCTGTTTGCCCACGTGCCGCGTCTTAGGTCTCGGAACGTTTTCAATCTCGGATTTACGATATCGCTGGAAAGCGATATTTTTAGGAGTGTCTCGTTCGTCTTCTCTGACAGGCATTCGTATGCTCGCGATGTATCGCGTCGAAGCCCAAGATTGATTCTGTTTTATTTTTGACAGTATGTCGTCCGAGAAAAATAATTTTTGCGTTATTATTATTATCGGTTGTCGACGTGTTTGGATTCCTTGGTTTATATTGGATTGTCCAGATAGTTTGTGGCAATGTTTGAATTTTGATACGTATTTATTGAATTAGATAGGTACCATTTTGTTCCAACAACACTTTAAGGGATGCATACACGTTATTTGAGGCGTTCACTGCACAAATCGATTAACTCCACTTCCTGAAAAATCTTAAATTCATTTGTCAATTTAAAAAAATTTAAAAAAAACGATGTACATTATTTCGTCGCATTTCCCAACTGTTTGTTTTATGGAGTTAATCGATTTGTGCCAATGAACGGCTCATTTGTTTTCGACCATTTCGATATATTCAGACTTGTACCTATCTAAAATGGACATGGACTTACCAGACAGCCCAATATTATTTAGAGGTTAGCGTATATGTATAGAAGTGGGTATCAAGGGTGGAAATAGATGAGCAGCTAAATCGAACAGTGTTTTAATGAAAACTTTTAAATAAGACTGATCCTTTGATGGTATTTGTCAATGTAGAGACAAATGAATATCTAATTTAATCGGTTAAAGTCTTGTAAAGAAGCACGACGTTCGACATAACACGTCTGTTCCAGAATGAAATACTGATGGAGGTTTTGACTGTAATTGGAATAGAATCTATTAATAACTGAACAGAAATCCAATTGCAGATGAACTAATGCCGAATATAACATTCTGTAAGCGTTGAAATGGCTGAAGTCCGAGGGATGTTGTATTATAAATACGAGGGTTCCGAAGGAAACATTCCCGATATTTTAATAATGGATCGTAAAGGATAAAGATGACATAAAAACGATCCTCAGCTCTCATTCGCTCGGGTCATATATCAGGCATGAGCTCTAGGATGCTTACGAGCAACAGTTTGTGCCGAAGTTAGTGCGTATAATAGTGGTTATAATGCGTCCGTGACGTCAGATGCCTATTGGCGACGGCATAAACCGTTGCTCACGAGCATTTGAATGCCTGGTATATATCATTTGATATCTCTCCATTTCCCCAATAATATTGAATTTGATTTTTTTTTTTTTTTTTGATTGAAGAATGAGAGATTTTCGATCATTGGACATTGCATCGCATCAGGCCATGGCAATCTCGTATACGGTGCTCCGAACAAACTAAGAATAAGTAAAGAATAAACATCATTGTGTTCGCAAGTATGATGATTCATTTGCCGAACAATCGACTCGACGAGCTCCATGGGAGCTTGGATTCGCGGCGGAAGATTTGCGACGCTCTCGCGACGAAGGGTGGCGCGCGACTGAAAGGCTTTAGGGTGCGGCAACGTTTATTGGCGTTTAACTTATACCCGCTCGTCCGTCCTTATTATGCGCGTCTAACGAAGCTGAGCTGATTACGTCGATAGATAAAGCAACGCCGCAACGTCTCCCTGGCCCCGACGACGTTTACGACGGTCAACCCCGGATCCAGGTTGGCCGTGGAGTCCTGTACGGGCGTAGTTTCGCAGCCGCTTTACCGAGGCGTACATCACGGACGTCCAGGGTGCTCCGCCCTGAATTATGCTCGACAATTATACCTATCTACCTGTGCGGTGGGCGTCGTTATCATATTATACCGTGTTACCCCCGGCTGGCGTCTACGAAACACGCGTGCACTCGAAGCCAACTCTGGTTGACGTTGCCGAGTCCCGAGGTCGACGTCCTGATCCGCAACGGGACGTTAACCGTCGCCCTTCCGTACCAATTGCGAGTATACGCGTTTCATCGGCCGCCTATCTTTCACTCTATCTTCCGCGTTCGATGATCGATGGCCGTTGGTCGAGATCGACGCATCTGCTCGACGCCTAACGGCATTACCAGACTGGTTTCGGCTGAATTCCGGATAGAGAGCGACGGAAATGACGGCTGTTAGGAGGAACACCACCTTTTAACTCGGGTTCGTATTTGCGAATTTTGTCTGACGACTCTTCATGTCCGATATGAACAATTCATACGTTTGTTAGTAGTACGTAAGGAACAACCTTTTAACTCGTGTTCGTATTTGGGAATTTTGTCTGACGACGCCTCATGTCCGATATGAATCATTCATACGTTTGTTAGTAGTACGTAAGGAACAACCTTTTAACTCGTGTTCGTATTTGGGAATTTTGTCTGACGACGCTTCATGTCCGATATGAACGATTCATACGTTTGTTAGTAGTACGTAGTTGATCTTGTTGAACTCTTGCTCGTTACGTTATTAAGCTGTAAGACGTTCACTTAATTCTTAATATTTCCAACAAACAAGTCGAAAGTACGTTTAACGATTATCATTTTTAACGTGTTAACCCTTTCAGACCTGAATAATTTTTTTTCTTCGTACTAATGTAATTTAATTTTTCGGCTTGACTTGGACTAAAAGTAATATAGAAGTGTCCTCAATCGTGAACCCCAGGCCTGAGAGGGTTAAAACTTATAGCGTACCGGCTTCTATCTTCATGAAATACAAGAGGCCTCCCAAAAGTATCCCAAAAGGTCCGATTCCTGCGAAGTCCTCTCAGCGAACCGTACCTAAATCCTCCGTAACTTCGTCAATTTTGCTCGTATTTGCATGAAATTTTCGGTGAATGTTTCCGAGACGTTGTGCTTTACGAAAATCTGTAAAAGAAAAAATGAATTTTTGTAAAGTGTTTAGGTTGACGTGTTCCTTTGAAGAAACCGACAGAAGCGGAAGTTGGAAGGTGAAAGCAGCTCGCGACGAGGCGGATCGATCGGCGCGTGTCCCCCTCGGCGGGTGACCGGGCCTCGAGCCAAAGCTCGTGCGCTCTGCGGGACGGCTGTGAAAAATCCCTGAATTATGATAATGGCGCCGACATAATGCGATCCAATGAGGCAATCAAGGGGTGGCAGTGGCGTCGGCGGTATTCTGGCGGTGGAGGTGGCGGTGGTGGTGGTAGCGGCGGGAACGGTAGTGAACGTTGGTTGACGGTATCGATGGTCGATGTCGATGGTCGATGTCGAGGCCCACGCGTCGATGTTGGCGTCGGCGTCAGTGTCGGTGTCAGTGTCGGTGTCGATACCGATGCCGGTGCCGATGCACGGCGTTGCGGGGTGATGCGAGTTACGCATCCCGGGATCGTATTAGCGTTACTGGCCACCGAGCCGAGCCGGCCCGAACGAGCTCGGCGATCTATGTGTCGGGAACGATACAATGCGTGTAGCAGGTATAATTGCCGTTGGTGGGCAGCAGTTGCTCTAGAAGGACCCGTTTCCATCAATCAGCTCCGCCAAACAGTCACGAGCGAATCTCACGGTTCTACCGTTCGATCCGATTGCTCCAATGCGATTCTCGTACGCTAAATCCTGCTCTTGTTCCGCACTCGTCAAATTTACATGTATAATGTTAGGTAAACTACCGTAACGATCGCGAAACTTTACAGTTTACAGCTTCTTAGGCTCGAGAAACGCTGGACAATGATATCCTTCCTTCGACGTAACCAGTTAGAGGTGGGTGGTTTGTAATAACCAGCCCTTATTCCTTCGTCCATCAACGGGTGTATAATGCAGGTGAAGATAGTCGATGCTGTGGTATTGATATCTTGTTTTCCAAAAGTAGCCTACTAAGTTTTCACATTTCCTTAAAATACACCGCTTCGAAAATATTCCTCGAAGGAGATTCTTCGACCTCGAATCGAAGTTTCTGATATCCTTTTGGATGATTACTGGATTCTTCACCAATGAAGACACTGTATGAAATATTTCAGGGATATTACTTTAATAATAAACGAATGCTTAATAATATCTCGATGCTATCCTCGAAAAGGTCATCGCAAACTTTGACACGATTGCTTCTCAATTTTAGTGAAAAGCAAGATTGACTTCGCGACACTTGAAAATCTTACAAATTGGACAACTATCGTCGTAAAATTGATTTTAACGTATCGAGATAAATTTAGTCCATACGAGAACTGGATATTAACTGGATGTAACCGAAGCTAACAGCAAGCATCTAGTGGGCAAAAGAACGCGGTCAGTGTCTTATTGGGACGTCGGTTACAGGACAATGCGAGCATGTACGCACACGCGTGCACGGGACGCAACATCTACGGTGACGCTCGTTGATGGAACGGGACGCCATGCGGTAGTTATGGGACCACGAGGATGTTAATGACCATAAACAAGCAATCACGGTAATCCGCCATGAGTCACTCCGACTGTCCAGCCGACTACGTTGAGATACGATGTGCCATATGCCCGGCGAAACAGGCTGCAGTTGAATATGCATCGCAGTCGCTCCACGCATCTCCCGAACCTCTGCGACCCCCGTCAAGCTGACCGGCATCGAAATCGAAGGTATTTCGCCAGTTTCCATCTGGTCCTCGTTGAATTATGCCGGTATGTTACCTTCGTCGGTGCAGAATTGCATTTTTTCGCATTCAACTGCCCTTACATTTCGGTACAGCATCTCGGAAGGATGTTGAAAGGATCTCACGTAAACGATTTACACGTTGCTCCCTTTGATTTTACAGTAAATCCCATAAATATTCGCGCACTCTATGTCTTTTGAAGAAGTTGGACTAAATTAAATAATAGTTTTGATATCATTAAATAAATTTTTTATTATAAATATTCAATAACAAATTTCTTCAATAGACATAGAGGGGTACGAATATTTATGGGACTGAATATTCATCAAAATTGTTAAAAAGGCAAGCAAGCATGTATGTAAAAATTGACAAACACGTCTGATGTTCGCTTTCCAAATTTATTCCGAAATCTTTCAAAGTCATTTTCTTTGAATACCGTGCATTCCTACATCGTTCAATCTCTGTATTTAATATATCTCTGTAATTAAAATTCTAAGAATTCGTAGTTCTTCCCGATCAGCTTTTCCACGCATCTATAGGAAGAAAAGAAAGAACTAACATATTCCATGCATAAATATTTAATCGACGCAACACTGTAGATAAAATTATAATGTAGAGACGAGAGATCCAACCGTGAACGCTGAAATGTATGGTTGTCACAAAAGTGAATATCGAGCTCAGCTTGACGTCGAAATGGTTAGGATGAGAGCCATCGGCAAGCCCAGGCGAGCATCAGAGCGCAAAGAGTTAATTATGGAAAACTGTAGGCTCGGTGCACCGTTTTGATTCGCTCCTGGGGCAACGGTGCTCGTTCAATTTTCAGGGTACGGAAGAACTATTTCTTCCGTCTATACGCGTCGGAGCGGGATAGACACGGACGCAGCTACGGATGAAAGGAGAACAGCCTCGATATCAACGTCCTACAGCGAACCTTACCATCGAGGCTTACGACGCTCGTAAATACGTCGCCGATACGACCGTCTTTCGTCGAAGATACCGAAAGGATAGGAAGAGGGGGTGGGAAGTCTGACGAATAGACGAAGACGGGGAATAGACGAGATCCGTGGAAAGAGCGAAGGAGACGTCGAGACCGAGGCAAGCAGGAAAGCGAGCATCTAACCGTATCGAAACATTTTACGAGTATCGATCTCTGACATAAAGCGACTTCCTCCGCTACGTGCGACGTAAAGCATACGTGTATCCACGCGTGCTGAGCGTGTACGCGCGCACACCTGTTCTCGGGATGAAGGTATTATTTTGCGCGTTACGTGTACCTCCGCTTATAACGCGATATCCTGGTTATTTCATGAACCCACCAAAGGCCAATACTCGTTACGTTTTCACGTATCCTAGACGACTCGTTGTAGTCGAGGGCTTTCGCTTTTCCTCGTTCCTCGTCACTTCACCTCTATCGTTTCTTCGGCTATCCTTCCTTCGATTTCATTCCCATCTTTTTCATTCCATTTTCATAGGAATATCTTTATTACACAACATCTGTTCCATCAACTATACTTCCACGCGACAACGCGAGCCTGCCCCCACTCTTACCGTGGCACGGCTACGAGAGATTTTGTCGCCGCGCGACAGTCAATTCGGACATAGTGTTAGCGTTTGTTATACATATTGTTACAATAATCAACACGTCTTTCATAAAAGGAACAAGAACTCGGAACGTTTATTAACAATAACAGGAACTCAATTAGCAAACACGTCTGTTCGATAACAAGTCTGGCGACGTTCTGCCAATTCAAAAGTTGCCGGTTGTTTTGGTAACCGGAACATTCCGACGATCCGGTTCCGCTCGCTCTTCGGATCGCACTTCAGATCATCGCAGCATCTTCACGCTGCCGCGACGATGCAACTTCGCAATATTGCGGCATCTTCATGCCGCCTCAACAGTATACATAGGTATACGAAACATTACGTTCTCCATCTTGGTGTCCAGCGGACTGGCGTAATCGAAGATTTCGCTGAAGGAAAATCGGAGCGGTCAATTTAATTCTGTTACCGAGCTAGCGATCCGGGCGCGTGGACGTGCCAGATTGGGAACACCGGGAAGCACGGCTAGCACGCGAGCAAGCAAGCAAGCAAGCAAGGAAGACCGCGAAAAGTTGGCGATGACGGCGGATGTTATTGGCAGCGAGGCCATTCGTCGCGATGATGGATGCTTGACAGGCGCTCGCTCGCTCGCCAGGCAGTTATAATAAGTAATGGGCTCGCTTCCGCCGCCGTCGCTGCCTGAATGCCCGACTGCCTTGCCCGCTTATGCCTCCGATGCCCTGCGAAACCTTCGTGCCTTCGCGCCGTCTCGCTCTCTTTCTCCGCGACCGGTTCACCGTCCTTCTCCGCGAACCTCTCGCTCCCGTCTCCGCGTCCTCCCCCGACCCTCCTCAGCAGCCCCAGCAAACCGTATCTATCGTTCTCTCTTTCACCTTTTCATTCCCTGGGGCTGAGTGAGGAGGCCAGGCCACTCGTCTTCCTACTCTTTCCATCCGACCTCCGCCTCCTCCTCGTAATAACTACAAATCTGTCACGCATTAATTCTCCGTCCGGCATAAATTCGAGCACGGTACAAGCGGAGAAGGAAAAAGTTATCGCGGGGATAGGGACGGGTAACCCGACTCACCCCGTTTCGCCTTCGCTCGTCTCCCCACCCCATTCCTTCCAGTTTTCCCCGCGTCCCAGGAATTCAACTCGCTACCCATTCTACGCGAAAACGCGAAGAATCGGAAAGGATCTGCGGAGATCGAACGAAACACTACGAAACCGGAGTCGGTTGGGTGCGTCGCGTAGCGGGAGTGTCGTAATTGTCGCGGAAAATCATCTGGACTTTTCGTTAGGAGATAGAGCTGGAGATAATATTCCTTGTTATAATTAATACCGATCACATTTTACATGATACTTTTAAATCTTCGGTTCCCTATTCGATGAAAATAGTACAAACATTGGATACCCGAGCTCTCCCAAGGACCAAATCAACCCTAAAATGGGATAGTTCTCAAATAACATGTTATTCTTGGTGACACGCCCGCGTCGCCCGAGTTTCTTTTTTAACTCTGGAAGCATAATCGTGTCTCCGATAAGTTACACGCAATTCCATTCAGAGTCGACTAATTTTTAACGTTTCATTTTTAGCCGGTGACGAGTCGAGGATGAAGAGCTGTCACCCTTCGTCTCTGTCTCGAAACGAGTAGGCGCCCCCGTTTAAAGAAATCGACGACATCGGGAGGAAACGATCTGCCTAATAGACGCGTTACAAATAGCGGTGTGGTTAGGTTAAGCAACGAGACCGGCGTCGACACCGATGAAAAGGGACGCGAGCGAGACGGCGCGCACAGTGTTGGGTGGCGGCCGTGGCAAAGGCCGTAGGAGCGAGCAAGACGGCGAGCGGTACATCAACGACCGTGACAAATAACTCTCCTTCAACGGGGGTCTGCGTCATTTAATTTTCCTTAGCCCCACTGTCGGAATCGATGATCTCCTCTCTCGAGTATCTTACCGAAGACGAATGAGATGACTTAGACGGTGTTTCACCACCTTCCTGGAAGGATGGGGATGGCGGGCCGTCGGAGGGCAAGAGGCACTAACGCGGCTGGTAGATCGATCAGCCGGATACCAATTATTCGCGGAAAATTAACCTTCCGCGTTCGATGCGATCCATCGTCGGTGATTAACGCGATAGAAATCGCACGATGGAGCATTATAGTGTCGTTATACCGTCTGCTTTACTCGTTATCGACTGTTTCGGCGGGTTCGATACGCGTGCGACTACCCTACCCTATTTCATCTGGTCGCTTCAGTTATGAAGACGTTTCCAACGTTTGTCAGTGACACACTAATAGAAATTTTTGAAAAGTCTCGAATGATGGATGAAGAATATCATAGGAATCTGATAGCTTGAAGCTTTTCGAACGACTCTGCGAGCGATCCTCGAGGTGAAACGTCTTGGATACAGTAGGGAGAATCGCGAGCGAGCGGGATGCTGGGAAAAATTGCTACGTTCTGGGAATCTGGGACGGAAAAGTCTAATTTCGGGGTGGATATGGAATACGCAGGACCATCGGCACCGTTCGGACGATCCTCTCGACATTTACAGCCTTCAATTTGCCCTTCCGAGAAGGCGACGGTGGTGGGCGAGCCAGGAATGTTAATTAAAGCCGTTCGCTCCTCGATCTCGCGCTTCGACTAATTAGTCGCGCACAATGCCATCGTGAACGGCGGTGGAAGAGAGGCCGCCTAAGCGAGAAAGAGCGAGTCACGGGGCGAGGGAAGGACAAAGCCGGTCACGGAAAGGCGCGGCAAGTGGCGGCGAAGGGGCGGGGTGGGTTAAGGCTGCCAGAAGGGAACTGTTCGTGGCAGACGGAGATCACTTCACTCGGATGCGATGTCCAGGATCTCCCGTTCAAAGGAGCCAGGCGAACGTCAAACCCGCGCGCTCGTATTCACCGTCGCGTCGGTTCGTTCGAAAGAAGAATGCCAATTTGCCGAAAGCTCTCTTAGCGATGGCGAACGTTGTGCAGACGGAATGGAAATTCTGACGCGCCCGGCTGGAATTCCGGGGAGGAACGCTGTCTAGCAAACGCTCGACGCTTTTCCATCGCATTTCGCTCGTTAAGAAGCCGGATCGACTCGGCAATCGTCGATCGCTGAAAGAAATCACCGCTCTCAGGCTTCATCTAATCCTGGAACGGCTAGGAATCCGTTCTAGACCGGAGATCGCCAACTGGAATGGACTATGGTAGGTCTAGTGGTATCTGAAGCTAAATATTAGGTATACGTTATTACTAATTATCACAGTCTATTATTTTTTGAAAATGTGCTGTATAAAATATCGTCGAGTCAGCTCTGTCTTGTAGTTTTCTGAGTTTTTTATAGGGTGATCCACCATGGACGCGTAAAGGACCTATGAACATTTTTTAAATAAAATCATATTTATACATCAGTGCATCAACCCTTTCAAACCTATCATCCACAATTGAGAAACACCAGTTTTCCTAGAGAACTGCATTATTAAAATTTTTTTTTTATTTTTTCCATTCTAGTTTCGATCAAAGTTAACCCTAAAAATTAAATTACATTAGTACGAGAAAAAAAAATAACTGTGGTCTGAAAGGGTTACCCTGGTTCATGTATAAAAATCATTAGCTCGAGAAATATTGTAATTTTAGTATCGTTACGAAATCATGGCGCCGGGTGGATCCCAGTCTGAGAACTTTGTTCTATGTATATTCTGTCTCCTGTACCCTGTCAGTCGCGACGTCCTTCAGGAGTTGATGGACGGATCGCGAGCGGAACGTCGAGAATCCGCGATGGACGCTCGTATCAAGACGTTCCGTGCAATTGCGAGGCGAACATCCCCCGGAGGACTTTCCCTCGAAATCCGGCGGAAACGACGCTCGTAGGAAAATTCCTATACCAGTGGCAGCGCGCGGATATGGACCGACGGGGTAATACTGTTAAAGAGGACGGGAAGAAGGAAAGAGGAAGGAGCTTCGTAGCGGGGGACCTCATCTAAAGTTACAAATCGCAATTCTTCCATGGCCGTGGTTCCGATTCTGTAAAGTTATGTTATGGCGCAAAGTAAGCGGGATTTATCAAGAAAGTTGGTATAACTTCGCTACGACTATTGATGCAATGAAACGATTGGCTCCGCCTCATTTACCACTCCCAACCCGTGCGCGCTCCTTTCTCCGCGAATTCTCCTCGGCTCGAGGAAAGGTAATCTTCGTTGTCGTTACCCCTTTACCTCCGTGAATCGAACGCCTTTGTAGTTTCGTCGATTCGTATTCCGGTCGCGGGATCGGAACGGAACGTCGTCGAAAATCTAAACGGTCGAAAATCGAGGGTTCCCTCGAAGCTCCAGCAACTAACGCCAATGTCGCTTTGAAGTTTGACAGTGCGACACCGAAGATGGCGACAATTAACACGCGCTTTCGCTAACGGTACGGGGCGAGCGACTGAAACGGTATTTGCTGCGGAAAGGCAGACGCAATTTGGGATCTAGGGATGCCGATTTAAAAGGCAACAACAGCAATAATCAAACGGAACCGATTCGATCCGGATGGTTCGAAGCACGTCTACTTTTTAACTCGCAACTGGCTGCATTGCAACAGTAGGGTAGTTGGATGCGCTCCCACAAGAGAAAGTTAAAGCGAGAGGGGTCGTCTGTGGAGAGTAGGTTTATCTGAAAATATTATGACGGTGTCGTCCGTGTTCTCGCTGCAAGGTGGCCGCCGGTTTTGATACGTCCCCAGCGTAGCGTAGACTCGCGCACGGTCGTATAGCCGAAGATATATGAACGGGATTGCAATCATGTCCGTGTTACCCGGGAGTGTCCTGTTGGGATAATATAAATATTGTACAGTCGTCGTCGGCGGTAGAGGTTGACCCGCGGAGGGGTGGTCCGAGGGATGGAACGGGAACGTCGAAGCGGTGGAAGGAAAGGAACGGTAAGAGAGAAGCGAGCAATGCGGAAAGGAGGGGGAGAAGAAAAGGATTCACCTGCGAGGTAGTGGTAGTCGCGATACTACGTCCCTCGGAATATTAGTTCGATATCCTTGGCTATCGGGCACGGTATTTACGAGAACGGCGATACCAGGCTTGTCGGTGGAGAGACGCTCGTCTTACGTTCGACGAGGAAGTCGAGGATCGTGGTCGCGACCAGCCAACTCTGGAACTAAATGTGAGACTCACTCGTGACACTGAGAATGCAAGAGGTCAGAGGTGGACTGAATTCTTATTTGGAATAACATTTCGAACAACGAATAGAAAATGAAAAAAAAAAAAAATTGGGAAATAGAAAATAAAATGACAAGAAATGGAGTTCGATGGAGTCAGAGTGACTAAAGATGAAAAGATTGAAGTTTTACAGCGATTATCCTAGAAACGTCCCCGGTGAGTACAAAAACGAGCTTGAGGGAGCAAGGGCGCTACAGCGGGGGCAAATGAGGCAAAACGAAAGGGTAAAGGGAAGAAAAGTCGCGAGAAGGACGACGGATAGATGGCCAAGAGGGAAAAGTAGCAGCGGTTCGTATCTGGTCTAGATGGTACGCGGGTGGGAAAGGGGAGAACCCTGGTCAGATAAGATTGCGAAACCAGTGTTCCGGTCCCTGGTGTCCTTTAGCTCCTGGCTTCGGTAAGGAAGATAGCGCTCGCCGACTCCGGAAACGAAAACGGATTCGGATACGGGAAACGGAGTTACGTATCGGTGGCCCTCGTTTCTTCTGATTTTTAGTCAGCGATCGCGATAGGTTCGTCTCGGGTTTCAACGTGTACGTCGGCCTTTTCCGGCGAAAGCGTGCCGCGTGGGTCAAGAGAAGCGAAAGAACGAAGGGGAGGATGGTGCGAGAAGGGGTAAGACGTTACGGAACGCGGGTAAGCCAGCTAAGCAAGCTCCGTGATGTACTGGCAGGAAAAACTTTCCTAATACCGTCGCCCGTACGGGATTACGCTGGGAGATTGAAACGTATATATGTATTTACGAACGTAACCATGCCTCCGGAGAGTACGCGGAGTTCCCTGGAATCTGTTTCCCTTTTCCTTTCCCTTTCCTTTCGTTTCTGCGCCCTACCCTTCTCGCCGACGGTCTTTTCCCTTTCACAGTCTTACCTCGTTTCGACCATCTTTCCATTCCACCTTCGATGGTTCCTTACACCATTCTTGCCGTTGCTTTACGATCGTGGCTGACCTAGACGTGAAAATTGCGTCGAAGTTTACGCGTCCTGTGGCCAGAGGTTCGAATGGTCGGTCATAGTTCTCGAAATTCGTTGGAGTGGAAAATATATGGAGTGGATAAAATGTTATAGGTTTAACAAAAAATAAATTTGTATAAAGAAAATACACCAGCTTATCAGCCGTTATATGTATATTACACGCATTACGGTATTTGATATAAAATTGAAGCGCGCAAATGAATCTATATGCATTAGACATTGACGTTACTTTCGTAAAGGAAAATTGATTTTTTAACGAGTTATAGCCCTTTCCGCAAGTGTACAGAGTTTCCGCAAGTTCGTTAAGAATTCCGATAAATAACTCGCTAAGAGACTTATTAAAAATTAATGCCCCTTAGAATGTAAAATTTTGTCCAGTGTTTTGGCGAGTACACATAAAACGGAAACCGAATTGCAGGATGGAAGTCTGAAATGTAGGAATAGCCAGGACGAAGGCTGATTCCCAGAGCGAGGAGAAAGAAACGCTTTGCGGAAAGAAGTTGAAAAGATGCAGCAGAGAAAGGAAAACTCAAAGGCAAAGAAAGTTTGATGAGGCTGAGAGAAACGTGGTCAACTCCGTAGAGCGAGGACAGCGACGACGACTGGGAGAGAAAACGGTGGAACAGCCCTGTTGGCCGAGTTGTCGCGACTCGGAGCTTTCCGTCCCTTGAAAACCATCCCCCGTCGAGGCGTCGGTTCTGCGGCTCTCCAGGCACCCCCGCCGCTGCCTACTACCCACCCGCCCGGGTATCCACTCGCACAGACCACGCTACAAGGGGCCAGTATTTATGCACATTGTTGACTGGCACGTGGATTTATGTACGTCCGTTATATTATGCGTCCTGTCGTCCGCCGTGTAAAGCCGGTATGCTGGTACCGTCTCGAGCACGCACGCAACACGTATTTCGGTTCAACGTCTCGTTCTAGACGTCGCGAATTTGCCCCCGAATCGTCGCCACGCGTCCCGGTCTTTTCTCTCGGCGTCGAGTTTTCGCGAAATTTCGGAGATCCGTCGAGATTATCGCGTCTAAATAGGTGGGCAGAGAGACGTGGCCGGTACACGTCTCTGCAGAGCAACGGTTTGTTTGCGAGACCTTCTTAGAACATACCCCGGTACAAAGCTGACTGCTGGCCAGCATTCTCGAACTGACGTGACCCCCGGCAGCGCGAGCATTGTGTCGGTGTTCTCGACCACCGCCGCTGCAGACACCGTCTTACGTCTTACCTCCGCCACTCGAATCGCTCCACCGAATCGACCATGTGGACGGGACAGCAAGGAAATCTTCTTGCTCGGACCGTCATTCCTCCTACTCGAGAAACGCTACCGCGCTGTCGCTCGAGCTAACCTCCCCGACAACAACCAACTTTCCTACCAGTTCCGAATGTCCGTCTCGCGCGTTCACCTCCACCCCCGACGTCACCAGCACCACCCTCTATTTGAATTTATTAGCTCGTCTCATATGAAACGTCGGACTTTGCAGGGAAACTTCGAATTTCACTAACGTCGTTAACTTTCTTGAGCGACAAAATATCTCATACAATATCAAATTATCCTTTCGTCTCGGAACGCATAGAACAGACCTAATGCCATCATGCATCGGTTCACGCCTAGACCAGGGAGCCAATCGAAACGCGAGACCGTGCTGGTGACTCGTGGCCCATAAATTGTCCGCTACGAATTCTCGCGAGTCCTTGCCGTAGATAAGTGCATATCGGACGGTATCTACGAGGTATTCGCTCGGACTTCGAGGGGGCTGATCGATTCGCCTCGCGAGAGTTCGGCAAGAGACGATGGTTGGTCATAGGAGAGCGGTTAGGATGAACTTCTGGCAACGAAGAGGCGCAAGAGGAGTCGCAAGTGTTAGGAGGGTGGCGGGCTACGGGGTTGGGAAAGGTGGTAGCGGTTAAGCGAAACGGTGGTGGTGACGGTAGTGGCGATGGCAGTATCGGTGGCGGGACGGCGTTACCATCGGAGGGATTTTAGTGTCTCGGGGAGTAATAACGTCTCGGGGTGTAGATTATACGGTGTCCGGCCAGGAACGGGCGAGTGCCCAGTTGGGTCCTCCGATGATGCAAGGTCCCCCGGTGCCACCCCCGTCCGGACATATATTAGCATTCTAACCAACCATTATTATATGCCTGGTGAGCCGCGTTGGGCCGAGAGTACCACCAACGCCCATGTTACGTACTTGGACCAAGTTTACCAACAATTCACCGGGGCTCGCGCTCTATAATGGCCCCACGGCTGCTTAATTTATCGCGGTCGTAATTAATAGCTTTGTAATTTTCATACAGGCGTACACGGGCCGCGTCGCGGAATTTATGGATACGTTTTCGCTCGCGATTATCGATTTCGCGGGACGGTCGACGATAGTCGCGCCAGGGCTAATCTCCGATGTATTCTTCCGTGACGCGACGCCGCGCGACGTCACGAAATTTCTACGCGTTCGATCTCGGGGTACGTTGTCGGTCAAGAGTACCCTAAGCCACGAGGATTAACCCTGTGCTTCGAGGATGGAGGACGTACGAAATCTATCAACGGATGATTTGTATCGAAATTGTGCAGCAAGTATGGTACAGATTTTGATTTTTGCTCTTTGAACGAAATAGTTGTTTATTTAAAACACTTTATGATTTGGTCTGGGTAGAAGATTTTCATATACTATATACATGTATATAGAACAGCGATGGTCACACTTTGTCACGATGGAAGGTATATATCAGTTCTTTGATACTCCTCTTTTCTTTTTTTTATACTTTTTCATTCGGAACGCGTACTTGTGGATAGAATTGCCTTTGTATTTCTTTTCGTTGATTAAAAATCAAAACCAACCTCGTCTGTCGTGTCATACTCGGAAAATTTGTGCTCTACAAGTAACTATACTTTAAAATTAATTATAGATTTAGGAGTTCTTCAATCACCAATCAAACGCCATCAAAAGCTGTTAGATTAATTATCCCTGGCCTACTGAATTTTACTCCCCGCACCTTTCGAATCACACGAATCGGTGATCGATTCACGTTTACGTTTATCAATGAAGAGGATAGCTTTCAGTTGAATCGTAGTGAAACGGCTGAGCCCGTTAATGTAGCTTTCGTTCACGGAATTTTTCCTCTGGTCGACAAGCGGATCGTCGATCCTCGTCATGGCTAAACGTTCGCGCGTCACCATTTACCAGCCCCAGCTCGCGATATCAATTATTAAATATCCCGTTCGTCTTGTAAGTAGTTCCTTCTTTACGACGCTTAAATATAAAATAAGTAGACGGGCATAGCGGTAAGGTGCTCGCCACGATACCTGCCTGACTTGTGGCTCCATTAGCGCCCCCGGCCGGTAACGTATAGCATAATAAGAGTTTATGTGTCAGGTTGATGCGCCAGAAGGCTACCAGACAAACTCCGCGCGGCATAGAAACCGTTATATTTTCATTAGACGGGCGAGATCGTAACGAAGGGTACCTTCGATGAATTCAAAAGAATAGCTACCCTGCGCGCAGAGCGCCTTTGGCGAGCCAATTTTGACCATCCGGTTGGAATATGCGCTCCTTACGCGCTTGATGTGCGCTCGAGCAACTGAAAATAGTAAGCTTCTTCTTGTGGGCACCAAGGAGTCGAGCGTGAAAGATGATGGAACTCTTAGTCCTTTCTGAAAACCTTTCAGAAATATTTATTGTTTATTTGAATATGTACCAATGAAACATCGACATTGATTACAGAGAAGGTGCTAAGCCGACCTGACAGTCTTCAAGAAATGATTTAATTCAAAGCTAACACGGAACAGAGTCGAAGTCGTATCACTCGAGAAGCGTATTAATCGATATTTAATCCTATTCAAGTTTCAGCAAAATCCGAAACGTTTCTCTGAAAAGTGCCCAATTTGGCAGGGAACGTCTCGAGTAGAAGCTGCGGGAGGTCCAGTTTGATCGTTCACGAAAAGTTTAGCGCGTTTCGCATTGCACGGAGCAGGAAGGGTGGCCGGTAACGGTGTACTGTACTCGTCTATACGCAATCAAGCGGGCGAAGCATTATGCAATCTTGGGGTAAACTTAGCACTTAGAGGGGACGGGGAGTTAATGCAACGTTGTCAGGCAAGCCGTGGAGGGTGGTGAAGGGGTGGCGATGGGAGACGGGACGGGACGCGGCGGTCAGAAAGGCGATGGAAGGATCCGATGGGCGGTGGTCTATGGCTCGAACTCCCCGGGTCCGGGGGTGGCGGGTGGCTGGTTCGGGGCTTGTAAACGTCCGGACGGCTTGTGCGAACGAACCCGCAGCCCTCCTTCCGCGATCCCTGCATTTCGGTCCTCGTTCGACTGCCTTGGCCTCCGGAGGTACGCGAACGCGGCACGATAGCCCCTTCACTATAGACACCATAGTTGTGGCCGGTTGGCCGTCACCTCTGCGTCGACGCTCCCTTGTCTCTTCGACTGATTCAATTTGCCTGCCGTGTGGCTGTTTAATTACTGGCCGGAGAGTGGACCATGGTCGCGAGTAGGAGGGAACACGCCGGTCGGAACGGGACGCGCAACGGAGTAGTATTCCGAACAACGACGTGAAGGGAGAAACGGAGAGGAAGAAGAGGCGCAGAAGCGGAGAACCCGAGTGCACCGGATAAGAGAGAAGGAAAGACGGAGAAGCGGGTCTATCCGTTCGAAACCGACACACCATCGGCAACCCCCTCGTTTACCGTTGTGTTGGTACCCGGCGCGGCGGTTCCGCTGCCACTAAGACACTAACGGAATAACGGCGTTTGCTGGTGGAGATTGTTGTTGATGCTAAAGTAACGGGCAGCCCTGAGGGGTCGCCGCAACAGAGCACACAGGGAGAAAGAGCCAGATACACGACGGGAAAGCTGACCAGTGGGGTATCGAGAAGAGGCTGGGTCAACCCTGCGACGTGTCTTGCAAACCGAACGACTGTACTGCGCCCTACCACTCTTCCTGCTCTTGCCAGTCTTGGCCACTCTTCTCTCGCTCGTCCCTGCCTTTCGCTTCCTCCCGTTCCCGCACTCATTTCCGTCCACCCTACACTTTGCATTCGTATTCGTAACGATATTCGCATTCGCGTCCGCGTTACCTTTCCTTTACCCGTGTTCTACGCCCGCGACGATGTTCTCCGACATTACGACGGTTTGGAATACGATTTTACCGTTATCGAATAAAGAGGATATTGTGGATTCCTCTGAATATCGAGGATTCAGTCATCCTGTCGATGAATCCGGAGGACGCGTCGCCTTTCGCATTTACGAAAGATCGAAGGTTTTCTTTGCGAATTGTAAAATTGTTTGTCGAAGGGTCCAAGTCTGTTCATCTTTCCTTTATCTAAGAAAAACTTCGGCATAACTCCTCATACATTCGCATTTGTTTTCCAGTCATTCACACTTGCGTGCTTTTCTCCTTCTCCTTCATTCCGTGTCGTAGCCATCGCCTGAGTCGCTGCGTCAGGCTTGCCTTGAGTCACTAACGCTTTGACTTGTCTACTCGGAATTTACAACTTCAGCTTTCCGCTTCCACTCTTCTCGGTTTCCAAATACTAACTCTGCCTCGTGCGCTTGTCTCTCACGCCTTCATACTTGGTCTTTAAATACTACCCTCGTATTTCGATTCTACGTAAACAGACGAGCGAACAAATCTGCTCGAGATTACCGTATAAAATATCGAAAGCGTGGATTGCGAGCGCGTCGCGACGATGCCATTCCGTTGCGATCCATCGATTTAACCTGTTCATTGCCAGGCAAATAGGGCGCCAAGATTTAATACAGATGTGTAATCTAGATTATTCGTGTTTAATACCACTTCCAACACACGATTCCCTTCACGCTAGGTAGCCAACGCTCTTTAACGCAGCGCAATTGCAATCAATTCGAACTACGAGACATCTGGTACTTGGCACTGAATGGATTAAGTGTCTAGATCTCAAACGTAATTGGAACACTTGCATTTCCAAACATAGCGAAGGAAACTCAAAGAGAAACTATGTAGAAAAATATGTAGAAATACGTAGAAAAAGTGTCGCGACACCTAAGTTGGAGAGAAGTTGGTGCGCGTAGATGCATCGCAGGTGCGAGGTGGCGTCGTGTAGACGCGTGCACGTGTACGCCCCTACACGCGTACAGGTGTACGCGACCGAGCGTGGAGCACGCGGACGTGGGTGACGGCTACGGCGTGCGGACGACAGACTGGCGGAGGAAGGTGTATAAGCTCGAACGATACAATGGCGGTGGCGAATAACGAGTCTCTCCCTCTCTTCGACTCGGCTCTCACTCCTCGTTGGTCAGCCTGAAAAATTCTTCGGCCCGTTTGGTCGTTCGCGGTCGCGTGTTTACTCGAGCAGAGAAGAAGATACGGTTGCGCGCGTGCATCGTCGACACGTACGCGATCGTGTAGCCACGCGGGCGATGACGAAAGCGGTAGTGGTGGTTGGTTGCAAAGGGAGAGTCGCTTCTCTCGCGGTGCTCGACGCTCGGCGTTCGACGCTCGACGCCCGGCAATAAAGTGTAGCCCACGACGAGAAAGCTCACGTGTTCGCGTTTAGCATTTATCGAAACTCCGTGCGCGAGATCGTAACTCGAAAGTACAGGCCTGCCTGCGTGTCATGCAGATAGGTTTAAAGCAGAACGTGCCGTATTTACAAATGCGCAGGTTCTCGCTCTCTTGCTCTTCGGCCCTTTCTTCCGGCATCGGCGTCCTGCTCACGCACGAGACCCGAGCACTCGACGAGATACGGGTGTGAGAGAGTTAAGACGGTTTCGCTGGCGAACGACGCCCGCCTTTCCCGATTTTACGCTCCGAATCGAGAGTAAAACGTTGCCCGGCCTGTTTCCTCGAGTTTCGATTCGTCGATCAACGCGCAACGTGCTCCTCCATTTTTAAACCATCCGCGAAGACAGCGTTGGACGGCGCTGCGTCACCGACGCGAAGGTGGTACCGCGACAAGTTGGATCATTTCTGGAGTGGGGAAGGAGATGATTTTTTGGTCACTTGGTTCTACGTTTTTTTAAACCAGTGTTTCACAACGTGAATGACATCGTCCCTGGTGGGCGATTGACACCTTGAAGTGGGTGATCATCAATCTGCTTTTGGGTGGCGATGGTCACTTTGAGTGGGCGAATCATGGATATATTATCTGATACATTTCAGCCTTAATTATTTTATAATTCGGCTTTAATTATGAAATAAGTATTCAAATAATTATTTGGAGCACTTCGTTTTGCTCCGATTCGTCTTTCTCGTTCATTTTCTTTCGTTCGCTCTCTCTCCACTGTCCTACGGTATATTTACCGCCTGGTGTCGCCGACTGGATCTTGTTTGTATCATACCAGCACTTTGCAGCGACCAGCAGTCCGTTTGCCGGTCGCCCTCGAAAACTGTCGCGCGAGCAAGATTTATGCTTCCTTCGAGCCAGCAGCGGATTGATCCCTCCACGTTGCTCGACGAACCCCTGCTGGAAACACGCGCGGCGCGTGGAAAATTCTGCGTTTTCTTTCGCAACTCAATTTTTCGGGACATGGTTTTTATCATGATTTGGACAGAATACGTTCATCTATTATTACCGTCAAGCGTTATCGATGAATTTAATAACGTTATTTTTATCGATCCTCCGATTGTAGGTAAAAAGGTAAATTTTAACACAATCGCGACCGGCGGATATTTTATAATTCTAATACCGAGTACTGACGAAAATAATAAAATCACAGTGTAGTGTATAATATAAAAATATTTTCATAATTTTTTCATAACCAGGAATAGAATTTAAAGTGACGTGAAGTCGCCTGATAAGTGACAATAGTTAGGCTTCGGTATTAATGTCCCAAAAGGAATACTCAATTTTAAAAACAGTAAAAACGTCGCGTCGTGCATCGTAAATCCAGCCATGCCCCGAAATCCTGAACACGAAGACCTCGAGATGGGACAGAGACGCGAGCTGAAAATTCTATGACGGTAGAGGATGGTGGAACAATTTGGGAAAGCTTCGAAAAGAAGAAATCCTGACGCGTGGGGTTTGATTTCCCAAACATAATTCAGCCGTGTGACCGTGGTCCGTCCTTCGATGTCATTCGGGGCCGCGAATGAGAAGAAGAATGGACGCGACGGCAAAGAACAGAGGCAGAAGAAGAAGAAGAAAGGCGAGAGGAGGCCGCCGTTGCGGCCTCTCGTCTACGTCAGCGCGAGTTCTGGCTGCCTTAATGGAGACACGTTCACGCGAGCTGCCTCTTACGGCGGCAAAGCCGATTTATCTGCGCCCACGAACCCTTCTCCCTTCTCCCTCATCTCCTTTCTCCCTTCTAGGTTCCCAGTTCTCGGTTCTCGGCTGTTGCCTCACGGTCCTCCGCACTGGGTTCAGCCTCGAGCATCTTTCCTCGTTCGGTCCTCGCGCGCTTCTTATTCCCCTCTCGGTTAGACGCGTTCGGGCGGCCCTCCAACCCGCTTACAAAGGGGATCGTGTCTTACACGGGGATATTTCACTTTCCCATGTTCCCGCGGCGGAGAAGTCGAAGAGTCGCCGGTACCAGCTCGATGAACAACAGAGGGTTGGCGATAGGAACTGTCGCGTGCAAATGCGACCTGGAATGTTTTTTAATCGAATTCGAGGATTCAGGGAAAACGATCGGTTTCTGCGTTCGCTATGGTCGCCATTCGACGGTGGCCTTCCTCGGCGAATAATCGTGGGAGAGGTGACGCATGTACCTCTTCCGAAGCCAATGTGTCGAGTCAAAAGATTTTCTTATTTTGCTCGTGGTTTGTCCAATGGAGTGGACGTGAAATGAGTGTAAAGGAGGATGTTAAGAAATGGCCAAGTTTTGGGGAGCTAAGGCTTTGGATATCGTTGATTTCAAAATTAAAGTTAATAGTTTCTAGATCTTTTTCAAGGAACGATCTTCGAGGAAAAGTTACAATATTATTAGGGAAGTAACTTGGAATAAGTGGAACATTATATAACGTAAAAACGGACCTATTCATTTGAGAGATCGATTGACATGTACGGCATACAATATTTACCGTCTGATTATTCTCGATAATTTGTACGTTCGGATTTTACGAGCCCGCCTTCGTACCTGTACTTCCACGGTAATTGTTTAAAATAAATCACGGCATTGCGATATAAATTGGTTATCATAATATATAAATCGCTGGTAGTTTATTATTCAAATGAATAACGCATCGTCAAAAACCATTGTTTTCTACTTAACGATATTAATCAAAATTAAGAGAATAATAGCTACAGAAGCGTTTCGTGTTCCGAGCCATTGAGCTAATCAATTAATGCATTGGTGTCATTGATGTTCTCCCGAAATTCTTGACGAGATTTTGATATTTTCAATATTATTGCTCTTACAGTCATTATTCTCTCATTTTTCGATTCATTAATGAAACATGTTACATTATAATATTTGTTTACGGTGTGCGCATATGCTGCATAATTAATTATAAATCAAGTATAAAGAATTACGAATATTTATTCTTGGGAAATACACAAGACGTGAAAATTAAAGATGTATATTCCTTAAAAGTACAACAAGTACGATACAATTGTTAAAACAAAGTTATTTCATGTGCAATATTGTTGAATGTTTGGTCAGGAATACAATTCCTTATATTTCTATTTCTATCTGGAAAGAATTCAGTTACGATACAGAGTATGTATTATAGAGAGAACGGAAGATCAGTCTTGGAAGTAACTGCGTCCCGTACTGGTCAGCCTTCGTAACGTCTGTGACGATCCACATTCCCCTTGAGAAGCTACGCTATATTCACAGGTTAAACGAGTTCATTTTCTTCATAGATTTTCAACAAATATAGTCTTTGCTCTTCAAATTATTGATTAAGATAAGAGTTTCTTCCTTTAAGAAGGAAGCAAGTGCACTCAGTGATGGCTGAAGGAATCTCCCCTTGTAGGCGCCATCCGAGCGCAAAGGGTTAATATTGTGAAGTAATATCGCAAAGATGCCTGAATGTTGCTAGTATTAACAAACTTTGTGAAGTACACAAGGTTACAGAACGTTCCAAGGTTTTTTGACGCCTTCAGATATTGGACCAGCGTTCCTCCACCGCGGAGACGAGTTTCATGGTCAAAGAACGCGTCCACCATCCGAGTGACGTGTATCCCGACTAGTCGACTTTACGAGAAGACAAAGGCAAACGGGACAGAGATATCGCGGCTTCGAGAACGGCCCCGCCTCGTCGAGCGTAAAGAAACCTTCAGCCTTGAGATAAGACCAAACGGTATATCGGATCGAAATCGAATCGTAGATCACGAGGGATTCCCCTCCGGGGCTTCATCGAGGGTGGACGACACCCGCGAACCTTCGAGGTCACGGCGCTGACCCTCCCGTAGATCCTCGACTACTTACCTCGAAATGGAGTGCGAAGAGAAATTGGAAACGTAACGTCCGAATAGGGAAAAACGAACCCCGCTAACAGTAATTGATGATGAAGGGCCGCGGATACTTTTATACGAATCCAGAGAGTTTGCTACGAGATTCGTACAAAAAGAGAATCTAAATACCATCGACGACCGATGCCATCGATTTCATCATTTTTGCATTTCTTTTATCCAACAAGATAATATCGGAACTAACGTATTTGAAATAAGTTAGAAAGCCTTGTTTCTCGCATTTCTTATCTAAGTGCAAAAATCTTACAGAAATTTTGCGAGTACTTGAATGTCATCTTAGACGAGTCTCGGTACTTGATCGTCAAGTACCAAGGGTTATACGCAACACTTCTACACTCAATAGGTCTAGTATATAAGATCTACGAATCTTCAGAAAAATAGTATAGTATTTTGTTTCCTCAAGTACAGTCGGTCCCATAAGTATTCGTACCATTTATCTCTATTGAAGACATTTGTTTAAACGAATGACAAGTTCGGTGGTTCCAAATAAATGTATCCGAAGTTATGTATCCGAAACGTCTGAAACGTATTTGTAAGTGTAGAAATCGGTCTCCGCGTTTCTCACCTGGATCCCAACAAACAAAAACTAAGAAACATAGAGACGTACGGAGTTTTCAGCAACGATTTGTGATTTCGTCGGATTGAACGCGAAGCGACGCGAGGGAGAGCCTTCGGAACGGGAGGGTGGAAGAGGAACGGAGCCGGGACACACGGAGAAAGAAGAAGGGAAAGACGAATGCGGTAAACCGTAGAACCGGAACGGCGGAGTTTGCCCAGGAGGCAATGAAGCACGTCAAGGGGATGATGGACGTCTCCGCATAAACCTGACGAGTGACTCGTGGCGCCTTCAGGAACGACTCTGAGGAGCCCCCTACATCACTTTTATTACGGCCGTCCTCATTTTCATATCTCGTAAAACCTCCGGGGCTCTGCTCCTCTCGTCCGCGGACGAGCTTGATATACGTATAATCCACGATCTGACTCACGTGGCGAAATTATCAGCCCGCACCCTCCTCTTCCTACTTTCCTCTTCATCCTCCCGTCGTCCGACGTTCGCACGCCGACGGATCCCTCATCCCTCTCGCGCCACGGTCAGGCTAGTCGTCGGCCCGGGCCGCGATCGGTCTTATTCCAACGGACTTTGCCGAAAGTTTTCCCGTTAGGAGCGCGTCCGTCTCTTCCATGCTCTTAGCCTAGTCGCGCGTTCCTCTCTGGCACGGCAAAGGGGTTCCTCTCAGTCACCGGCAACAGGACTGTCGTGAGTGCCGGTACGCTGCCGGCGACAGTGAATGACTGTGCTGCACGTGACACGAGACTGACAGGTTTATGCGAGCTGCGCGTGTGGGAACATAAAAGGGAACACGTAGCTAGCTGCATGCTCGCCTGCCTGTATGCCTGCCTGCCTGGTTGCTTGGCTTGCTTGCTTGCCTGCTTGCTCGCTCGCTGGCTTGCCCGCCTGCCCGCCTGCCCGTGATGTACGTCTGTTTGTGTAAGTGACACGAGGCGAATGAGTGACGCGTCTACCCCTGCCAAGGTCCCCCTGCCCCCCTTTACCGACGCTCTTCATCCCCCAATTGTCCCCATCCTCTCGATTTCGTCAACCTCCATCTCCAGGCACGCCCCCGCACCTATGGCTCGTGTATCGACGGCGACGCAAACTTATCGGATATCGACACGATCGAGAAAGCGCTATTTATCCATTTGTCTACTCGTTGGTGTAACCGCGTGGAACCCCTTTCGGTGCGACGCGATACGAAAATTTTGTTTACGGAAGATTCGTGTCAGAAATTGCCTACATCTGGGGTTGGTTGAGTATCTCTAAGAGGGGCTAAATAAAAAATGCGTTAACTCCTTAAACTACGACCACGTGGGTTATTCGACAAAATTGATTATCACGAGCCTGGGCCGTTTCGTTCGGGCCAAGTGTAAACGTCACATTCTGGTCCCAGGTTGTTGGAGCTTAAATCGTAGCTTAAAGGGTTAAACGTTCAGGGTCTATTTTGCACCCTTGAACTCTAGTCGGTTGTTGATCGGTAGTTGATTAGTGATCTAGTCGGTTTGTAACATTATCGTGTCGTACTTGCTAGAATCTCCATCGCCTGCGAGACCATACGTCTCGATTTGAATATCGTAGGATAAGTGACACGTGGCTCCTCATAGTTCTGTTACCGGAATGCATCCCAGCATTTTCCACTCTATTCCCAGATCCTTTAGGAACAAACTCCCATTCTTCAGCAGCACGACTTCGAGTCACCTGTCATCCTTCCAAACCAACACGTTTCCTATACAATGTCACGCCGACATCCAATAACTACGTGACTGCGAGTCGTCAGCCGTGCGCGGAGGGCTTATTCGGTTCTTGACCTAGCCATGAATCTTCGTAAAATCAAATAACGTCGGGGCTATCCGCCTTCGAATCGTCCTCGAAACGCGCGCACGCTAACAAATCCATTATTCCCGGTTCCGATCTCGATGTTCGAGAGGGAAAAATTAGCGCCAGAGCGCGAGAGAGGGAGGGAAGCTGGATATTTCAGGGGTTTGAAATTTACGCAACAGCAACCAGCGACCTTTCCTTTACTTCCATCTAATTCAAAACTATAAATCGAGGGCGTCTGTTGTATGTATGATGGCGGGCTGGCGCGAGCCTGCTAGCTCGGAGAACGAACGAGTGGCAGAGGGAAAGAGAGGACGAAGAGATTCGCGGAAAGATGGAGCGAGAACGGGCGGCAACGAAGGGTTGGGCGGAGGGAGACTGCAGAGCCAGAGTAACGTAACAGATGCTGCACAAT
Source organism: Hylaeus volcanicus (assembly GCF_026283585.1). NCBI lineage: Eukaryota > Metazoa > Arthropoda > Insecta > Hymenoptera > Colletidae > Hylaeus > Hylaeus volcanicus. The sequence continues at coordinate 25,570,989 of NC_071979.1, forward strand.
AAACACCTCCCGTCACTTCGCTCCATAAATCGCGCGGCGGGCTCCTAGAAGAAACATTCAACCTCCATCTACTCCTCATCCTCTTTTCGAACCCAGCCACCATACCAACGCTTTCCTCCTTTCGTGCCAGAGCGTCGCGGCGTGCTCGTCCGTGGATGCCACGAGGTCTGCGATGAGCTCGCCTAGACGACCGATTAAATCGGTCACGCTGTAATTATTAGGGCTGCAAAAAAAGTTGAATGCTCTTCTCGGTAAAATTTAATCTTTAACGAGTTTACTGCATCTGCTTGAAATCGTAAATACCACTCGTGCTTCAAATAAAATGAAGGAATTTTCGCGACAACAAATCGATATCGAATCGCGTCAAAAGTTAGACGATCCCAAAACATCGAGCAGTCTTTAAATTTTCAGGTATCATCGACTGTGGTTAAACAGAAAGTGTGGGTTGGCTAACGGTAAATAACGTTAAAGTAAACGAAACAACTAGTAATAAAAGTCTGTTAAGCTTACGAAATACGTTTATGTAACTTGAAACTGTAGAATTTTAGATCCACGTCCACTAATATTTTCACAATCAATTTGAACACATCTTAGAGACTGTGTTATCCTTCGTAACTGAAACGCTTACCGGGGTATAGAGGAATAAATGTTTTTATGTCGTCGTGACTTCTGTTTCGTGTTTTGAAGACACAATGTTATCTCTCAAATTCTTTGTGTTTTTGCGCGCGCTGTCCAATAAACTATTGCTCGTACTCGTCGAAACGGTCTAAAATTGTAGCTAGAGGCGCTAAGATTTCACTCGCTAACAGTATTCGCCGGTGTTTTATTTTGTACATATTGTTACGTGTTTCCTGTTTTTGTTCTTCTTTTCATTTCAATTATATCTCATGAAACAAAATTCCATTCTTTTCGCTGATGTTTCAAAAATTCAAATTAATTATTGATACAAATTACAGCGATGTTCAAAAGTGTTAGTTGGTTCTACATCCACCAACAATGAAGACTATATAGGTTCTCTACGTAGCTAACGGAAATATTGTGTAACGTGTGTTTTATGGCTTACTTAAAAATGTATACGTCTTCGATTTTATTCCTCGACACGCAAATGCAAAGATATTTACTATTCTACCCTTCGGAAAAATTATTGCTAACCCATGCTACAAAACATCACCTAGCAGCGAGTAATTTGCTGAATACATTCGCTAAAGGAATAGGTTTCTTAACGTTTCTTACTTTTACGTATACGAAGGGGTTATCACCCTCTACAGAAATAAAAGTGAAAAGTTAGAAACGGTAAAATACAGTTGCAGCTTCGTTGTAATAGATAATAATCAAAGCGAGTGTTCTTCGTTTCAATATTCTAAAAATAAAAATACAGGAGACTTAGTGAGATATTAAAATAAACCACATATTCGTGTATTTTTTGAATACATTGTTTATAATTTACCCTCGTAACATTCCTAGATTTTTGTATTTTTATTTTAGAAGTATTGCAATCCTGAAGAGGACCGATGAGAATAATTCGCCAGGAAAGTAAAGAGCGTTCCTCTCTACGGCTAAAAATGAAAAACCAGAATTTGACAGCGTTTCTCTTGCGTAGCTTTGTTCGCAGGGTCGGTGTTACGAAAGTAGGACGACGAACGGGAGGCACGCTGTGGATACAAGAACATTCGTCCCGAGATTTACAAGATCGAAAGCCTCGTGGGGTTACGGCTGGTTGTTATATGCTTTAATTGCAGCTCGCGGTAACGAACTGTGTTTAACCGTAACGCGGTAGGCACGGTAATAAATGAACAACGCGAGAAGTAGTAAATCTGAGCTGTAGCCGATGCTGCGGACTGCCACGTTACTTCACTCGCGCCCCACTCGACTCAACCTTAAGGGACACTTTTATTTCATTTTTATAACAAATTGGTAACACTTGAGACTGGTATAAAAGTAGTTGAAATTTCACCTCTTCAAGTTTTACCAAGTTGTTGAGTGATCATTATGATTATTAAGTGGGTTAAGTCTCACCTTTTGCTAAGCATCAATATTTCATTTAAAATTCGTCACTTGGCTGGCAGTGACATCAACTAATGCCAAATATCAAACGAGTAAAAACAGAAATTTCGAGGCTGTTCTTCCGTGCAGCTTGATCTCCATTTTCATTTTCTTGCGCTTCGAAGAGTCGAAGCCGCGTTCCATTTTTCCATCTCCTCGTTGCTCTTTGCACCGAAACGTGATGTATCTTTTCGCATAACTTTCAGACCTCATAGAAGTCTGATACCTAAGACGGACGCCCCGACTGGTCTACCCCGTGATAGGGCCTGAACGTTAACATCGGACAAGGAGGGGATTGTGGGAGGGACCAGCGGGCCCATTGAGCGATGTACTTTGTCGAAATGAACACGGGTGGTGCATACCGAATGGCTGATCGCCAGTGATCGCGGATCGAGCTGAACTTCGAATTTCATCCAACGAACGGTGAGTCTCGGTGGGAGATGCGGCTCGGAGTCCGTCCCGCGGCTGAGCGTGTCCTGTCGTTCGTCCTATCGTTTAGTTCGTTCGAGAGGATACGCGTGAAAGTGGTGCGGGGTGGATGGGTCGGGCGAGGGGGGTGCTGGTCGAGGGCACGAGTACGAGTAAGTGGAAGGAGGTGGATAGGAGACGGAGGTTAGGGGCAACCGTGGCCGCGCGCGGCCGTATTGATCTTATCCCCCGACATGAGAAATGCCCGCCGGTTTAATAAACTCCCGGGACTTATGAAGCACGTCAGGGTGATTCACGGCCGCCTCATTGAGTCGTATTTATACAACCGCGACTGATAGATTTATGGAGGACAGCGCAGCGTGGTCCCTCCTGCCCCCTGCCATCCACCCCCACCACCAGCTCTCTCCCCCTACGTGACTCCCTGTCCACCGCTGCCACCGCCGCCACCACCCACCTGCCCACTCGTCCTACCGTCTCTTGGCCGACGGTTTCTTCGCGGTTTCTTTTTCCGCCTGACTCGCCGATACCGCGATTTTCGTTCGTCCGTGAGACGCCGCTGTTACGTTCGCCAGCGATCTCCGCGTCCCTTCGCGTCACGTCGACGCGTCTTCGACGTCCGAACGAAACGGTGGAATCGACCGTAGACGCCGAGAAGCGAGAACGGAGGAGAAAGGAGCCAGGAGACGGAGCTGGTGCAGGGAAGAGAACGCGGCGAGCGAAGGAAGGAGAAGAAGAAGGAAGAAGGGGGCGGGTGGTCGTTCGACGGGCATGGTGGACCATCCATGGATGTCAGGAGGGGTCCATGGCGTCACACACGCACCTCACCTCGCCATCGAGCGAGAGCAAGCAGCCTTATAAAGTAGCCGGGCCACGATTTAATCCGAAATTTATTTCCTCCATTAGTAAGAGCTTGTCTCGGAGCCACGAGCGTGAGCGAGAGGCTGACGAGGACGACGCTGCCTTTCCATCTCCGCGCCGTCCTTTACGCTCTTAAGCTCGCTCTATCCCCGTCCCGTCCCGTCTCGTCGCGCGGGACCATCGGAATGCACACCGGTGGATCGGTGCATCTTAAGTACACCACTACATTATGACTCCTATATCGCCATCTTTATTATATCCGCGGCGCACCGGTGTCCGCGGTCACGTTTGACGTCGTACCTCCTTCCTTTTCACCTTGTTTCCTTTTTCCACGGTTTCTCCCGCTTCTGCCTCGTCGACGATCTTCCCAGTATCCTGACGGACGCGAGAATTCTGGGGACTTTCAGCGATCAGCGTTGCACCGTCTGTTACGATTCTCGATCGTTTACCGATTTTGAGATGACGACTTCCAAACGCGCTTTGGTAGAGGGTGACGATGAGACAGTTAGGCTTGGTAAACGTCAGGTGATCCATCGAACGGAGTCGATCGGCTCCGAGGTTAAAACATCGTATTGTGGTCTATTCTAGAGTCTGAGTATGCTAAAACATGAATCGCAATGCGTTCAAACGAAAGTCGCATTGCTGGTCCGACACAATCACGTTTTCTAGTGTTCCAGCGAGCGAAGTCGATCGGGACTGAAGATAAAACATCGTACTTTGGTCAATTCTAGAGTTAATCGACACAAAAAGCAACGTTATAATTTCATCTTGTACCTGCTAATTAAATTTATCGATAAGGTTTATCTAGTAAAGTCGACAGTAGACGCAACGCTGCGTGACTTGTCTAACCAACCGTCGATCGATGAGCTATGAAGTAGTTGTGGACTGTCCTAGCCAGACGCTATTACGAATCAGCAGACTCTGGACGAAAAGTAACAGCATTGCGTTTATGCCGTGGGTCTCTAAACGAATGCGAGGGTCTCTAAAAGGAAAGCGGTCGGGACCTGTTTGAATTTCTCAAGGGTCCTGTCTTAGACTACAATCCTATACAAGAAAGTGTAGATAGTCGACTGTCGCTGTAGATGGATTTTATTGGCAGTAACAGCGCTGACAAAGTTTAGAACACGTTCCCTTTAACCCAACGAATACACTCGCGTTATGCAAAGATACCGAGAAGGTAAAATATAGTGGACTTAGTCGGCGTTGCTTTACAAATTCGTTCAAAATTTATAGATACACATTTTCACCAATCGAAATTTCGCTCGTTATCGACTGTTTCCCAAAGAATGCGCATTGTCCCACTTCACCGAACGATACTTTGGTAAGGCTTATCTGGCGACTCTTGACTTGGACTAATTTGTAATTGTCACGCTTAACTTCTGCATTCCAAGATGCCTTCCCGGATAGTGCTCCAGCCAATTATCCTCCAATTCGATACTATCTGCCTTCGATACTACTTCATCGAAGTCAGTTTAAGCGTACACATGGCAGCCTTTCGGATAACTTTATCTAGAACTCACCTGGAAGCAATAAAGCATGAATTCTAGCCACGGATTCTCGAGTGGCCCCGAATGCCCGGTTGTGAAACGCGACAAGGGTGGTCCCGCGACTCGTGAGTGCTTGACGGCAGACACCATGACGTGGATCGTAGAAGAAGACGCTACCCGGTCGAGATACGCATCGCTCGTTTCCGACAAATTGCCTCCCCTCTCCTTTTTTTCACGGGGATCGCCAGTTCGGTAGGTGGCTGGGATGCAGTAGGTAGAAAGGTTACGCGGCGAGAGGTTGCCGGAGTGGGGGTTGACGTCTCAGTCAGCGAGAAAGGGAACCCGGTGAGCGTGTGTCGGTGCGCGCGTTAAATCCCTCGTCCCAGCCGACGCGGTCTTCTACGAGATTTCCGGACCTTCCGTTTTACGACACTGCTACCGCTTCATCCCCTTTCTCGTCGTTCGTCGAGGCGATTTTTCGCGAACGCTTCTTCGCGCCAACTTGCGCTAACGATCCCCGACCGAAGGAAGGTATCGAGCTGCCCCCGCGTCCAGGATTTCTGGTTTAGGAATTGGAGTCTTGGAGTGTTGGAGTCTCCAAGATCCGACAAGTACAAGAATCGACTTGACTAGGGGAACAGTCCGGATCCGATCGTCACTTTTAGCGAGTGCTGTTGCGATTCCATCCGTTGGAAGAATTTAATCGTATTTAGATCGTAGTAATTTAGATCGATCGTATCGAAGGGGCACCAAGAAGCCACATCAGAAATAGCGATTCATAGAATAAAGTTGCTAGCTCTGATTGTAGCAAGGATGAACGTCATCTACTATGATCACTGTTACGTGATACGTGTTTGATACGCTTACTATAAATTATGAAATCTTCTACCCTATCAATTTCGCAAATACCTAACTGGTAGCACAGACCTGTGGTAATAATGAAAAACATTGTTTTCTGGTTGTGGTGTGATCTTTTTTGCTCACCAACCAAATTATTATGCAATAAGTACTGTGGTCAGGATATTTCGGGCGGGCAGGACGATTTTAGGAAATTTAAAATAAAACTCTGTAACAAATTTTTATTTCGAAGGCCAGCATCGACACCTCTAACACCTCTGTCGGTTATCGTCGACTACAGTAGACAGTTACTGGTACAAAACGACTCCAGGATGGCAAGGGATGAAAGAATCCCCCTCAAAACGACGACTTATAGATCTTGTACTCTAAACTACGGGCAACAAGTGGGTCGATACGCACTTCGATAGGCAGTTGTATGAGTAGATCCAAAGATCGTCTAAAACGTTGCTTGCGCAGATCAAGCTCGAGTTCTCGTGGATCTTTTAGAAATTCCAAGGTCTGCGATAGATTTAGACACGACTCATCTTTTCTTCGCGAGAGTGACCGTACGTTTCACGAGTGGTCGAGCCTCTGGTCGAATTTAAGCAGCGAATTCCGGCCACGAAAGTTGCTTACCCCTGCCCGGGCGGCAGATAAAGTTTCCTCTCTCATTCCACGCGTTACATCGGTCGCAAAGGACTCTTATAGTTGGCTGGCGAGCCAACAGATGGCGCGGTTGGTCTGAAGGTGACCCGTTCCAGACTCGAGGATATCTTTTGAACGCGGTTCTTCGAGGGTTGTAAACGTTTTCGACGAATGAAAACGCGATTTGATTTTCCATCGATTAACAGGATCTTGTCGTTGCTCGTTTTCTCAACTTTCTCATTGAAATTTTAAGCTACTTCTCGATCGAAAGCAGCCATCTTGGAGACCACGAATAGGAATGTTTCAATAATTTAATATATTATTCAAAAATGCTTGTTATCTTGATTTCTGATGACCCAGTTCCGAGGAAGACTGGTAGCAACTTTGTCGATTTAAGATATTTTCTACTCCAAACATTGCGACCCATGCACCAAGAAACGTTTCTTCGAATGCTCTAAAACTCATTACTAGAAACTCTTCCGTTCGTCCGAAAAAAATTCACAAATATCCTAGATGTGCTTCCTCTCCTTAACACTTTGTGTGCCGGTGCCCTTTAAATTTACCAGCCTAGCGTGAAAGCCCGGTGACTAGATGGACACGTATTAATACGTGAGCGGCCACCTGATACCGGCGACAAAAACACGTAATAATACGTGAGCGGGCCACAAAGTGTTAAGAGAGAATAAAACGATATCCCGCTCGACTCGGGATTTACAACGCAAAGGTGATCACCTTGTTGGCGTCTCCGCGGAGTCTGCGTCCGCGGAAGACCGCCTCGAATTCTGGCTCTCCAGCGGATACTTATGGTACCCACGGGCTCGTTTTCCTGCGCTTACGAATACTCGAGCGCGCAGAGCCTGAGCGGGCTCGTCACGAGTACGCGAACACGGGGCTAGACGAATACGCGAACACGCGTACAACGATCCATGGTTGCGCAGACAGCCACGTAGTAGACACGGTAAACGCGATTGTGTGCGCGCGATGGTCACTCGCTATAAATCAGATTCCCGTGAGATAGCCAGCTAGCTGCTTCACTCCGCTGAGTTTTATCGGGCGTACCGGCGCCGCGTGCTAATTAAACTGACGTGAAATAATCGCGGCCGTTTCACGATTGATCGTTGATCGAGGCCGTCCAAGTACCGGCGCACACATTCTTTCCCTCGCGCGCACTCGCGGGACACGACACATGCGACTGACTTACGACTTCTCGCCGCGTCTCCCTCTGTGCCAGCGACGAGCCTCCGGTTCCGTTTACGGACTCGTGGGGAAACGAGACTATCGGGACGCGAAACCAAGGCATGTCCAAATCAAGCTCGCCAACTTATCGTTAAACGCCTCCACTCTGGCCCGTTAACGCGTTACCGTGGTTCGTTGTTTCACCCTTTACCTCCAGGCGTCCTGTACCGAGGCTTTTTAACCCTTGTCGCGCCACTTTGCTCTACAAAATCCGGTCCTCTCCGTAGACAGACGGGTGAAACGAAGGAAAACATAATCACGATTGCAGTTGGTAGGGTTTTTACTGGATTTTCAATTGCTGAAATTGTTTAAATTTGTCTTTAGTCTCTATTAGTTGCTAACTTGAATCTTGGCACCGCACTCGCTGCGATTTTGTCCCGAAGGTGATCACGATCGAGACTTGTCGAAATACATTATTTGGTTTGTAAGTGTCGAATATTTAGCTAAATAAAACATCCAGGTTTTATGTCGTCCTTGTTGTAATTCAAGAAACAAAACGAGATCGAAGTACAGGCGTTTTACGAAACCAAAAAGTAAAAATTGAATAACGTCTAGAAGAGCTGCGTCGAATATTACGCATTCGCGACACGTAGAGCCCCCAGAATGGATGCGTGGAGAACAGGACGCGAATCGCGTCGTTCGTCGTTCGTCCGCCCACGTGGATCGTTCTCTCCATTTATTCTCTATTGTTTGAACCGAACCGAGCTTAACGCGTCGTTAGCTAGAGTCACCATCGAGCAGGGGGAAGAACCAGGAAACGACCGTCGGTGGTAGTTTGGCTGGTTCTCGACGATCCGCGATCCATTCCTTCTTGGCAGCTACCCGTCGACCGATTTCTACTTCCGATCAAAGTAGTTGACGCGCGTAACTCGTGTTGCCGTGCGCTTTTAACTGACACGATAAAATAGACGTTATCGTGGGCATCGTTACTCTCAGTTATTTAATCGTTAGTCCGCAAATAATAAACCGCTCGGACTCGTCTCGGAAGCACCTAGACCGGATTGACCAGCCACTCACCGCGACGACTGTTTCCTCCGAGACTCGTTCTCCAAGCCCACGTTATTACATAGTTGCAACGGTGTGTGCCGTATATAGAAAGGCTATTGCCAAATGATAGAAAATGTGAGATTTGCTAATGATCAATTTGCGACGGCAGGTACCGTTTTTATTAGGATATTTCGGAAAATATTGCGCGCTACAGATATTCCGTTTATTAACATAATACGAACGGATGCACGTTGCGAAGTAAGTATCGCACGATGTTTTAACGAGCATTTCTTGTGAGAGACGTTTCGATCATTCGTTCATCATTGATACATACCAATAGCAATTTATATATACCAAGAAAGTTGAAACACTAATTGGGAATTATTGTTATTCACAGGCTTGAGGTTGAGAATGAAACTCATTCCCTCGTTTAAACGCTTTTGAAGTTGTTCGTGTTTTATCGTTTTTTACTGTCTACGTACAATTGTCTGTTCCTTTACTGATCCATCACATCGATAACACACATTTCTCCTTCCTCGTTACAGTATCCTAATACGCACATATATTTTCAACAGACGTCATTGCGATAACAGTGCTAGAATGTGATCCGCTTCCGCAGAAATATTTGTTATCTGCATTTTGTTTTCAATTACAGTACTTTTTCTTCCTGTTTGCGAAAGTAAAAGTATAATTTTATCGGTCACTCCCTATCGCGGGGAGCAAATAAAATTTCGAGAACTCGAAGCTGACTTCCAACGAACGGTGTACGTTCGAAGTAATAGTCTTCGAGCAGGCTTCGATTTTTTGCAAATTTATTTATCGCTTTCGTTTCGAGGACTCTTAACGTGCAGCTGGTTCGGAAGAGAGGAGAAAAAAAAAGAACAGAGGGAGAGAGAACGTCGGATTGGCATGTTTCGAATCTATCTCGAAAGAAAACGCCGACTAGTTTTTTCTCCCTGGTCGCGTTGCAAAATAATTTACGCGCCAGTCGAGCTGAAAGACTAAACAGGTTTTCGAGGACGCCGGTAGCAATAAAGACTAATACCAAAGTAGCGTCTAACTCTGTCGAGATATATCCGAGGGGGACGCGCGCTATCTCGCTGCGATGGGAGAATCTCGTATCTAAACGGCGCGCAAACATCCCTCGGCTTTAAAATATGAAGTGTCTTCGTGGTCCTTAGTTCGCGATCAAGGACGTCTCGCGTCTCCTCGCGGTTCATCGTACGCCGTGTTCAGCGGTGGATCGGCCGCTTATCGAATTCGATGCCGCTGCCGCCGTCGCCTTCCTCGCAATTTACGCGCGACGGAGTCTCACGAGCCTATTATCGCAAACGTTGTTTCCGATTCTTGCGAACCGTAACCCGACGACCGATCAGCCGGCGACCGATACTCTCACCACAACTCGGCAAATTGGGTTGCCAACGTTCTAGCAAAATATATATAAATAAAATAATATTCTTACGCTTCCGGGGAGATGCTCCCTCTGGCAACGTTATCATTTATGGAACTGCTGCAACAAATTAAATTAAGAATTATATGAATCCAACTATCGTTCGACGTCCAACTAAATCGATATGAGACGATCAACTTCAATGAACAATATATGTATGTGTGGAATTTTTTATATTGTTGACGCTCTAACTTTAACAACTACTTGTCCGCTTTTTGAAAAATCTTAAATTCAAGTGTCAACCCACTTGGTGTGTCATAACTTGTTATACTTATGATAACTTTCGCGAAAAGAAAAGAGTTTTTGCGATACTTGAATTTTTATTATAAAGAGAATATTAACAAAACAAGGATTTTTTGCGAAAAGAAAAGTCGATGTCGCGCTCGGAGCCTAACGACGAGAAATTCGAGGCGACGGAGAGGTATACGCGGTTGCGTCAAAGTTCGGAAAGTCGAGGAAATCGAGTCGTCGGCGCACACGAGCTTGGTCGACGTATTCCGCGCGATCGTGCGCGGAAGAGCTAAAGGCGAGGAAAGATGCTGCGCGATAATTAATGGCGGTGCGAGTTCGTCACAAATCACGTGGCCCGTCCTATAACTCACCGAGCTGACGCGTATTTAAATAGAGCCCGATAGGAGCCTTCTCGGTGCGCGGCGAGCATGCGCGTCCTCTGCCGCGTCAGAAGCAACGCTGACTCTCAAAATTCTTTCGATTTAACGGCGGACCTCTGTCGTCGTCGTCGTCGTCGTCGTTCAGAGACAAAGACAGTCGGGCACAACGAGAAACGTGGAAAGCTGAACGGCAACGATCGTTCGATGCTGGAAGGAACGACGATTAGGTAGGTCGTCCGTTCGATAAAAGTTCGGATACCGGAACCCGGGAGGATCGGTATGGCGCGCTGCGAGATCAACGGCCGCGTAATATTCGATGAGTAACGTTTACGTACAGTCTGACACACAAGTGCACAACGTCGGCAACTTCTGAGAAACGCAGTGACTTGGAGGCAATCGTTGGATCGAGGTACCTCGAAGTTGTGTCATTGTAGGTTTCAGACCTGTGGCGTAACTAGAAAATGTCTACCGGTCGATGCATCGCCTCCTCTGTCGCTCATCGATGAGTGTATCGTAACGCGACACGACTGGTACGAATCAATCGCACCTATATGGCCGTAGAATTTCAAAACTGTATAATTTCACGTAACTTTCCTCCTTATTGTACCATGTGGTATCACACCAGAACCTCGATTATTACCAAGCAACACGTCGGGTTAGATACGCTTCGTATTACAGAAACCCGGCTTACTAGATGAATTTTTAACTCCCATTTTCCATAATAATCCACTTGTCAATATATAAGAGTTTCGCAACACAACCATATCTATTTCTCAGTTGCCCGTTAATTTATTACCACTGCTCCAAGTTTTTTTTTTAACTTGTACACGCTATATAAAACCATACGTATAGTCTCATATTTTTTTTTTGGTCCACTCTTCTCGGAGTTATCGATCCCACGCTGTTGCGCGATAAAGTGTACACCGAATCACGCGTGAAGCAATCGCGTTCGAAGGGTTGCTGTGATACTCATTCGAGAGCCGCGCATCGGAATTGCGCGGATTAAAGTTATCAGAAACGAGAACGACCGTTCCCTTGACGTTCGCGATTCCCCAGACATTGATATCATCGACGCAGCAGACTGTCTCAGCGTTTAGGCGATTTCCGGAACGTACGACGCAGCGGCGAGTTACCCCTGACGCGATATCCAGAGCTACGATCCTGGCGAGCATCGTGTACGACGAGGCATGGCATCCTCATCCTCCGCTATCGAAAAGCTAGTATTTATAGCTCCATTAAGGTCGGGACTAAATCATCGGCGCAGCCACAACTTTGTTGTATCCAGCTCGGCGCTGCCCATCCAATACCTTCCCAGCCGCGCGGACCTCTTGTCTAATATTTCGTTGCTATGGCGTGGTCTACTACACGCGCCTGTATATTTCAAGTACCGATATCGAGGTTGGAGGATGAAAATTTTACCGTGCCGTCTCCCGGCGAAAGGAGAAACGGCCGAACTAGGACCGGCGAAAAGAAAGAGGCACAGAGTCGATACGGAGAGAGGCTGATGCGAGTCGTTCGCGCGAAGGATAGCAGGAAAATGCCGTCGTTCAATCGAAATCAGTTCCATTTTCTTCTCGGCGTTCGCTTCGTGAGTGGTCCACCTTCGACGTAATGTGGAATCACTTCCTGGATATACGAAACTGAAGGTATTATTATTATTAGTATCAACAAAGTCATACATGAGATACTCTTTCTGTTTGAAATCGAGTCTATGTTAAGTATGTACTTGACATTCTATACTTGGTTTAGCCTTAATTTCTTCAACATTAAATTTCATACTCGGCGAGTAAAAGTACTTTCTCATTAAACAGTTCATTTTGAAGAATGTTTATGATATCGAATTGCAGATATTCTTTCTAAACCGAATAGAGGCTCAAACTTGGAGTGCAATCAGGAGTGCCTACGTAATTTTCATTCGTACGAAAATTAGCTTGGACCTAACGTCATGTGACTGTGAAATACGTCTGGATCGTTAAGGGTTAGATTTAAAAAGCTAAGATTACCAACCACGTTCCTTTCCGGTTTCGAATGCAACCCTGCTGCCGAGCCTGCTGAATCGTCGCTCGAGTTCCGTTTTGGACGGATATTTTGCGTCAGCCAGGAAGCTGTAGCGAGTACGTCGATGGATGTATGTCGGCGAGATACCGATCGTGGACGCGTTTCGTCGGGACATTCCCGACTAGACGAATTCGATCCCGTTTCGCCGAGTCCGGGCCCGGACTGGTCGCGTTCGATCCGATGCGATCCGGTTCGGTCGTGGCAGAGGTAAATCTGTCCCGATGACACGTCGGTGGCGGCAAGATATCGCGGCCCATCGGGTTGTTTAGTACCGCGGAGAGCGTCGAGCGGGGGGGCCCCGTCAGCGGCATACATTACGAGCCACATTTACTCCGAGCTACACCGGCCAAACTCCTCGGCGTATGGGCAACGCGGTGTTCGCGCGCGTGTACGCACGCTCCGCGTCGACAGCCCCGAGAGAGAGCGCCGAACTTCTTTTTTGGCTACGCAGCGACGGACGATCGGTACAACGCGTCCGTATTCATTAGCCTGGACCTTATCTCGCCCTCTGCTTGCGCTGTCTCGCCGACGGAAGCACCGGAGGAGCCCTCCTCATCGCCAGCTCGCAACTTGTAATCGTCCTTGATTCGCAAGAACGCGTCTCAAACGGCTGGCTGCCTTTAACCCTGAATGGGCGTTAAACCCCGTTCGATGTGACAATACCATGCCATATGACAATACATTGCCATATCGTTTATCGTACGTGACGCGACGTGTAACTTTTAACGTGTAAGAAAAGTAGCGTTGATTACTTTTTACTGGGATAAACGATACGTCAGTCCTTCATTACTAAATATCGTATCGTTCTACTGTAGTGAATTAGTTGTGTTGGTCATTCAACGTTATAGGACGTCGCTAGATACGTCCAGGTACATCTCGAGGTATGAAAATTGTCGCGAAACCGAGTCGTCGAACCCAGCGTCTACGCCTATGCGATCGAATCGACGCCAGCTCGATCGGTCTATCGGTCGATCCTCGCCGCGATTCGCAGGCGACGTGTACCGGCGCTGGCCGGCCGCTATCGAAGAGCGGCCCTTGTAACATAAAATGCTGATTTTATTTAAACGCCAGTCCTCCCCCCTCCCCGCCGGCCAGCCCGTTTCCTCTTCGTTCTCGTCCAGTTTCGTAGCCACCGGTGTATTTATCGCGGGGCATTCCGGCCGGACGTAAGTATGTCGGTCCCTGGTACGCCCGTTAATAATGTCCTTAATCCTCCAGCTCCAGCTCGAGCCCGAGCCCCCTGAGCCCGAGCCAGAGCTCTGCGGCGATCCTCCCACCCCCTCTGACGAGCTTTTTTGCATATATCGCGACCGAACGTACACCGAGAACCGACCGAATTCTCGTTTTTCGAGGAGCTTTTTCGACGATACGCGACGTCTACTTTACGACCGTTTCGATCGGTCCGACGCCGCGATCCCGTCGCCCCTGTCACCTCCCACTCTCCACCCCCGCCCCTCCCCCCTCTGTACTGTTACATACAGCAGCCCCCCTCGTCCAACCCCTGACAAACAGAAACGATTGCCGCGCGTCCAGATTACCATCGACCGCGATGATATACATACGCACGAACGGGGAAAAACGTCCGTTCGAATTATCGACTACGTACGATATACGACTGGGGAGGAAAGGAACGACTTCCGTCGCGTATCGTTCGACGAGAACGCGAATCCCAAGCGGTGTGGTGCAATCGTAACGCGTGTTCCAGCTGGTTAAGTGGAAGGAGACGTTTATCTGTACGTACACTGTTACTCGAAAGCGTCGTGAGTGATTAGGACTCAAAAAATAAACGCTCGAGGCGTCGGAACGCCGTTACAGTATCTGAGATCAGTCCTGAATAAGTCACGGTTAAGGAAAGTAACTGCTAATAATTGTGCATCGCGTCTCGCTGCTTATTTTTCACTTCTTAATGACCAGGATAAGGCGAAGGCGTTTTGACTATATTTGTCGTTGGCATACCCCGAGGAAATCAGGAGAAATCGCTACCGTTGTACAAATGTTCTATTCGTACAACTTTCTCGTCACTTACGCATTGGAAATGCAACTAAGGTTACAGCGGATGTAAACCGCGAAACTTTGCGACCCTCTTCCTTTTACCATCGACGCGTGGTATCAAGCATTGTTCCGGTGGGAATTTCGCCAAAGTGATCAACGATCGTGCTTTCTGTACGATTCCATCGTGGATCGAAGAGTCTCCTCGGACGACTGTAGCCAACTCTCGTACCCGAAAGGGTGTAAAACCGCTGACCAAGAAACGAGAAACGACGCGTGCGTGAGATGCGAAAACCTCGACGGTGGCAGGGAGACAGGAACGCGGAGGCGGAAAGGGGCTTCCACCCTCTCTGCGAGGAACGTATACAAATTAATTAAAAGGCCGTGCAAAACGAACCGGACCGTCTAATTACCAGCGCCAGGCGAGTAGCCTCGTTTGGTGCAACTACAAAAGTTGGGAAAACCGGCGAGGGGGCGAAGAGCGTGGGGTCGATGGCGTTAGTTTCCGCGGGAACCGAGAAACGCTCGAGACTCGGGGTAGCGGTAAGGAGGTTGCGGAGAAGAGAATTTCAAGCCACATCGAGACAACCGGGGCTAAACAGCCATCTAAATGCATCCGAGGTGGCGCTCGCTGCCATTACGGCTGATGGACGCTTATTGACGTGCGCCCTGCCAGCAACCGAGCCAGAGCCTCCGGCAAGCCCTCTAGGATTCCCCGATGGTGAGTTTCTCCCTCTTCCGTGTTCCGTCTCTCTCGCTCTCCGCGTCGTAGAACTCGGTACAAACCCTCTTTTACACCCCTGTCCCACACACGGAAGCGCCACGGACAGGACCACCTTCGCCTCTCCGCGGTAACGGCGGGAAAACGTCGCGCGGCTTTAGACCGTATCCAGTGTTGCTCTCTGCAACCCTGTCACGAACCTGCTCGCCGTCGGTGAATCGCCTCCATCGCGATCGCTTCTAAAGGCGCGTCTCCCTTGGAACACCAACATCGAACCCAACATCCTCGTCAACAGACTGCACTGAATTCCCTCTTCGCGCCGCGGAGTCTCATTCTCTTCGTGGCACGTAGCAATATCCACCTATTGTTAGTACTCTAGAAAAAAAAATATTTATAGCGTTACGTCACAGCTTGTTTTCATTTATAACGCTAAAGCGCACCTTATCTGTATTTGTTATATGATCAGGAGCAGTATCGGATCGGAACGTTAAGATTATAATGACTCTGATTCACATGTGGTTCAGGGCTCAGCTGTACGAGGATCCGTTTGCCTGTATCTAACACTCGCGACACGTAACAATAATGATCAACGACAGACTTTTGTAGCGACGCGGTGAGTCTGTTTCAGTGTATACAATAGAACTGTTTCGCCTGGATGACTTAGAAACAAATGCACTTGGTCCTTCTCAGTGTCCTTCTAAACAATCCTTCTCGGTCTCGAGCGAGCGAAGGGAAGAATGACATTATCGTAGTATGTTAGGGAGAAGGATGGCACGATGGATCCGATTTTCGCAGATGATCAGCTGCCGATGCCTAGCATCCTGGGGCTAGAAACCATACGGGGTCAGCGGAACCGCTCGAATCCTCGTACCTTCGTCGCGGCGACGGGATTATCGCGTTATTTATACGGCAATAATAACGAGTTAGTGTATGCGTGGGATGTGCTTTATGTCTTCGCAAGCCATTAGGGTTAATATAGCGCTTGGGGTCTTTCCTGCCTCGTCTCGTCTGGACACTCTTCCTTCCACCCTCCCTGTGCTCTTATCACGGCGAAGTCAGAATGGGTAGATCCAACAGAATCCTGACCACTGTCGTTAATTTTTCTAAAATTTAAACGGTACTCTCTCCAAAAAACAATCTTCTCGCTTGACGCGATTTCATATCTTTAAAAGAAACGTCGACATTTAGATGCTCGGATAGAACGAAACATCCTGTACGATATATTCTATTTTTAATTATAATATTTACCTAATTTTCCATTTGTTTTGTTAAGTCCATATTGAACTTTCGTCAAGCTTCTACTCGATTACACTTCTTTCTTTGTTTTCATATGCTATGTATTCAGTGTTACACTCGGTATCTTTAGCTGAACGCTCTTAGGGGATCTCACCCCTGAGAACGCGATAAAAGCCGCTCCTCTCTCTCTCTCGCTCCCTGTCTGTTTCGCATTCTAGTAATCGGAGTTCTACGCTTCATCCCCTGTCGTCGCGTCGACGATCGCGCACCCTGACGGGAAGAGCGTATCCTCGACCAATTTTCGCGCGCGTCAGCCACGGAGGAACGTTTAAGCGAGTCGACGGTAAACGCGGGAAAACGATTAAAGTCGGTTGGATCGTAACCAACTCGCGGATACGTTGTCGCCCCTCCCTGGACGCGAGGGATTCGAAGACGAACCTGCTGAGTCCGCCGAGTCGAAGATCGGTCCGGTTGGTCATCGGGGACGACACGGAGGACCGGCGGCGTCGGTTGATTGGCTCGCATCGATCCGCCGTGCTGGGAGCAATAGATCAACGGAAGACACTGCCGCCATGCTGGCCTCGGCTCTCTTCCCCTTTCAATTCTCTCGCTCTCTTCCTCTTTCGCCCACTCGCGTTCTTTCCGCGCCTTTGTCCTTCTCGCGGCTCGTCACGAGCGAGAACGAAAACGACAACTGGCGACGAGCAGCGGAAAGGAGATGGTGCAGCTGTGTCGAGGCTTCTACGACTCCACCAGGGTTATGACATCCGTCGAAGAGGGCAAGTTTCGAGTCACTCGTGCTATGGACTTTTCGTTGTACGAAAGCTTAGTCGAGGGTCGCCCTCTTATGGAAAAGGCGTAGAGGGTTTACGCGGGCTTTATGTCGGGGTGGACCAGTTGCGTTAGGGTAACAGATACGGAGCATTATTATTTAAAAAGAATTTCGTTTAATCCAGAATTACATCTGTTACATCTAGTAAGAAAACTGTAGAAATTAAGGGGTTGAACGTTAACAGGATAGGGTCAAGTATGTCTAAATGGTACCTGACTAGCAAGCTCGCGAGCTTAACCGAGAGCAAACACCGTAGGCAACGTGACGTCACACATAGATGAAGCGTAGGGATCACTGCAGTACTAGGGAAATAGTGGGGATGCAGCGTCGCAGGTCTGATTCTGCTGCTGGCGTGAGTATCCGTGACCTACACAAACATACGCGCCCCAATCATAGTCCTCCACGGTTGGTACCTTTGCTTCCAAAGGCGTGGCTTTACAACGCGTGGGAGCTAAGGTTCCAGTTTTCAATCAAACACAGTATCGTAAGTGGCAAGTTCCTCCGAAAGGTAAAGAGATCCTTCGAGAAGGTTTCGGTCAAGTATCCATTATTAGGGGAATTAGCATTTTTACTACGAGGTAGAGCATACGTTTCTCTTCGAAGGTCTTCAGGCAAATGCTGGGTATCTCGTAGACATCTCGCCGGAAGGTATTCTTATCTACAGATCGACCGCGCTAAGTTGCCGTCGAATCGGATTCGCCTCAAGATAAACGTATTTTTATTATTAATCGCTGACCTCGACCACAAATAATTAATAAAACGTATGAGAGCGCGTAGATACACGTCAGGAATCGAGGACGTTCGACTCCAAAGATGCCACTCGACTTTCGCGAGTCGCGAAAAGTCGAAGGACAGAGAAGGGCGCGTAGCGTTCAAATGACTGGGCGGGGGTGGAAAGAAATGGAAGGCTAGCAGAGGGGTTGTGGGACGGGGACGTCGAGAAGGACAGTAGAGCGTAGGTGGCACGACACCGTGCAATCGCGAAGGGTAGAGAGAACGCGAAGAAAGCAGGGGAAGAGGGGAGGATACCGGGGAAGAAGGAGGCAAACGGCAGGGTTGAAGTTAGGGATCGGTAGGGGGAGAGCCATGGAGAGATGGGCGAAGAGAGAAGGCGGCCAGAAGAGAGCTCGCGGGCTTCGCGGCGCGCTGTTGTTCGATTCGGGCCGCGCGGTTGCCGAGAATACGAACGGCCGAATTATGAAAATGGTCCCGTGTGACGCGGCAACCACCCTCGCCAGAAGAGATAGCTTCGAGCAATAAACATACCACCCTCGGCAGCCCCGTGACACGCCTTCGATTCTACGGCGACTCGAGTCGCTTCCAGACCAGACGCGGTGGCAGGGCCCCCGGGGGGTGAGTTGCACCGATTCGCTCCGATAAAGTCTCGAAACTCGCGACACGGACGAACCGTTTCTTTGTTCTCGTCGGTAGATTCGTACGCGACGTCCGCGCGTACTTTGCTCTCCGTAGTAGCGGCCGCTGCGCCCTCGCCTAAGATAAGAACCAGAAGACAAAGAACGAGGAGGACGAGTACGACGAACGGAAAGCTACGGCTTGTCGTCGTTCGAGACACACTCGAGGGAATCGTACGAACGGTACGTTAATCGCAGAATGCGGTCACGGGCGACTCGCGCGGACGAACGCACGACCCATTGCCCTAAAAGCTGTTTGGTACGGTGCAGCATTTATCCTGGAATCTGCCTCGTAAATTTCCATTCCGTGCTCCGTTCTTGGCGAATCGCCGTCGGGGTTGAGAGGGCGGCGTCGACGATCGGTTCTCGCGCGTCGCCGAGCACGCCGATACCGCGACGCTTCCACCGTGCGACGGCGGTTTTTCGGAGCTATCGTCGGGAACGGACCAGAAAAGTGTGGAACGTCGCTCACCAGGGCGGAGATAGATCGCGATCGATCAGCGTGCCCTCGAATCCTTTTCGAGTCATTTAGCCTGCAGTAGCACACGATCGCGTGTCGATTAGACACTGTTACAACCAGCGGATATTTCAAAGATTCAGCCACTGATATTACTTTGATAAAGAAAGATATACACAGTGGGTTATCAGATGTTACCATCACGGTTTACGTCGTTACTGTCATGCATAGACATACAGTAAATCCTATAAATATTCGTACGCTCTATGTCTATCGAAGAAATTTGTTTACAATGAGTTAAACGATAGGTGTTCGCCATCTCTGATCGAGGAAAGGTTACGTCGCCGTAAAATCTACGTTCGAGTCGCGGACAGCCGTTTCGTCGACTCTCGAATGCGCCGATTCGATCCGCTCTGTCGCTTCGTCGTCGTAAATCTTTTTCAGTTGACCTTGATGGACAGACTTCATACGCTAATTGGTCGGTGTTTTTATTTTTTTTATTTTTGGACGACTAGCTCTGGCCAGCGGTTCAACAGGTGTCGTGGCGGTGGGTCACGGGAAACTTTTATTTGAGCGCGCGAGCGAGGGAACCCGTGAGAGGAACAGGGAGATGAAGAGAGAGGGAACGAGAGAGCGGGAGGAAGGGGGTGGAGAAGCAGGGTTGAAAGAGGAACTAGAAAGGAGGGTGAGGGAGAGGGTGCACGCCGAGTTGAGCGAGCGAACGAGCGAGCGGGAGTCTATTAGTTCACCCCGGAAAAACGCGACCCCACCGGATCCCTCTCTACGTTGACTCGACCCCGTTGTTTGGTATCGCTGATTTTTTTTCTTTCTTTCCCCTCTTTTTTTCCATTGAAACGCGTCGACCACCGTAATCGCTCTGTCGAAGCAATCCCTCACTCGGTCCGATCTCACGACTGAAGGTCCGATAATCCTGCGCGTTGTCCGCGCGGACGAGTTTTTCCAACTTTTCCACCGTTCCCGTACGGCGCGAGCCACGCCGGGCACGCCCGTTAATATTTTCCCTCTTTTATCGAATCCATCTGCGTCGTACGCGCGACTGATCTCGTTACCACGAACCGATCGTGTCTCGTTTACTCGTGTTTCTCTCTCGTTTGATCCTTCGGCCGCTCGTATCGATAGATCGCTGGCTCTCGCTCGCGAATGCCGCGGTAGAGTGAATTCTCTCCAAGTGTCACGACGTCTTTCTTTCAAAGTGTTGCAAAATTATTTTCACTCTGGGGTAGATCCACTGTAAATGGGATCAACAAAGCTACAAAGTCTTCGATAGCTCGATAGGTTTCGTTTAAATACTGTCATCCATTAATTAAGTACCCGTGCCTTAAAAGTCCTGTAGCTCTTATTCTCAATTTGTATAATAGATGGCGTGGGTCAAATTTCGTGCACCTCTCTCTCCCTCTCTCTCTCTCTCTCTCGTAGTGTGACAGTCCAATCCGGAGATAGTGACACTTTGAAAGAATTCACCGTGCAATTTGTAATGTCTCCGATACGAGCGAATCGAAGTCGAAGTAGAGACAGGGCAGCCAGCGTGACCGTTGAACGGCTCATTGTCATCGAGGGCATTCAAGATTGTCTGTGCACGATCATTCTCGTCGATCGATCCGTTTGTCGCGGCGGCAATGTTCAAGCATCGGAGGTCCATTCGAAACGGGCATTATCGCGTACGTACATCGCTTTCTTTTATTTCTGCTTCTCGTTACGTGTCTCTGTTTCCTTTTCTTTTCCCTTCTTGTCCGTCTTGTCCTCTCGTCGCGTCTCGTCCGGTCTCGTCTCGTCTCGTCTACTCTCGTCTCCTTTCTTCCGGCAAAAGTCGACGAGTCACGGTCGTTGTGTCCGTTCGTTGCGAGAGGTCGAAGAAAAGAATCGATCGCGGCAGATGCGTGAACCGATTAGGGGAGTGTCTGACCGGCCGACGGAAATCGATGCGTTTCATTTTCGAGAACAATCGAACGACCGTCGTTGATCGACGGCGGAGCGGCGCGCTATAGGCACAAATGACATTCTTCGTATGGAAAACAAAGAACTTTTCAACGGGCTCGGATGATTTAACGTTTCCTTGCGGGTACTTGCGGGCGAATGTGTTTCTAGAAGAAGAGAAAATTAGCGAAAGGGTAAGATGACGTTTGTAAAAAGGGGTACGAATTAACAGTTGAAGAGTATGCGCGAAGTTAAACGAAAATAATTCTATGAAGTAGTTGATAAGTATTAAAAGACAACAATTACAAAGAATAATTAGCAAATATAATTAAGCACTATAATAAACAAGATTTGGCAATAGAAATTGTTATTAGCTTTTCTATTAGCAAGAATGAATATGCGCCAGGTGCAGGCGTATTCGTTCTCCTGACACGCGATTAATAGGTAACACAAATAGTGACAATGGTACTCTCAAAAATATTCGACGTAACATTGACAACATAAATAGCTCTGTAACGTCCAATGTTATAAAATGGAGTAACAATGAACGTTATTATAAAATGATGATACGGCCATAAGCCAGTACCGACACACGGGGTTAATTTCCAAAACGGGTGTGCACTCGAGGAAGCCAATTATCAATCCAAATAAGAATGTAAGGCTAGTTGCGAAGCGAAGCGGAAAGGACAGTGTCGGTCACGCAAGAACTGCGACGAGCGCACGGCGTCGTCCGCGAAGATGACGGGACGTATTGCGGCTTGCATTGTTGCATCTTTCTCCTCGTAGTTAGCCCGACATCTCGAATATCGAATAATACTCTTGTATAGGGTAGGGAAGGTAACGCGACCGTACCGGTCGAACGGAGATGATAGCAAAGAGATAAGAGCACCGAGCTAGTTAGATTCGACGTGCCAGCTATGCGACCTCGCTGTCATCGGAGATGGCCGGAATTTTTTCCGAAATAATAAGCGACGAATAGAAACTCTGCGTAGCGTTCTATTAGCACGTTTATTCGATTAGGTAGTTGTTCAGGCGAGATTTATTTGCCCCTTCAGGGACTTATACACGTAGAAATAACTTGCTTATTCTTTGTTCTATCCTTTTGAGATTCTCCACCCCTGGTCTAGACCCCAACAAACATAGGCAGTGGAACCCATTACCCGTCGCAACTCAAAAATACGAAACAAAAATTAAATTAACTGTACAATGATATTCATACTAACCAACTGGAATTATTTTTAAGGATGTTCGATATGAGCAGATATGCTTGAGAGAATCAAAAGTGGGGAATATTGAATATTTATGAAATTAGTAGACGAATGCACACGAGGTGTATTTATTCGAAATACCTAAAATTTTTCAGTGAAATAATAAGCTATAAAGTTTCACTAGCTTTCCGATTGCAGCTTCTTCGCGCACGCGATCCTCGTTCCACGAGGTCGTCTCGATGTCTGGAAACCTTGGGGGATCAAAGCGCGAGGCGAGAGCATTTTATACCGAATTCGATTTGGCGCGATCGCGTCATCGATAGGTCGACGTTTCGTGCACGGAGAAATTATTTGGTCGAGTATAAAATCGGCGTAAAACTACGTCGAGATTTAAAAAATGATTTCGTCGAACGAAATCGCGGCCAGCCGTTCGGTCGGGCGACGCGCAAACATAATATTTACACAAATTACAATTCCGCGCTTAAATCCCGTTTAGTCTATCTTTATGCGTCTATGTCGAATCAATATTACGAATGCATATTTACGAGCAAATTCACCTCGAAACCACCAATAAGCCGCGGCCTCGTATACATTTCCCCGGCGCAATCGTTACCTGATGCTGCCCCGAGGTTTTGATTTTCGTTCTTTGTTCATTTATTTGTTTTTCCCTTTTTACCGAAAAATCTGTCGATTTACGAGGGGCACCGTTTCCATCGCATCGACATTACCGCGCGTATCTGGTTACGCGCTTTCATTCGTTTATTTATCGCACGGAAATTTCGCTGATTAGTATCGTGCGGACTGCACTAATGCGTTGTCTCGTAATTCATCGATTTTAACGGGGCTGACCACGCCGGTCCATTGAATCCGCTCGCACCGCTCGCTGACATTCGCGTATCGTGACGAGCACAGCGAAAAATTATGGATAATTTCGCCAACGTTTTCCCGATTTTCAAAAAACGTACGGTGACGTCGACCGTAACCTTTCCGACCGTATCGGACCGCGGATACAATTATTTCTGACGTTCCTGAAAATACGAACGAATGCTTGCGTAACATTGTCAAAGATGAATAGGTTTTTCTTTTTTATTCGTTACTCGGAACTGCCTAAACTAAATATGTGAAAATTTTGTACGAAGACTGAATCTAATGTGACGTATGCAAAGGCTGGTTTCACGAGGTGTGTATGGATATAAATCTTTGTTTCTGGTTATTCTTGATTACGTAAACACACATCTCTGTGTTATCTCGGTGTAGATTATTTCATCTTCTCGTTTCTTGTTTTATGCAAAATATCAAAAACGAAACGTTCCCTACGTGTCTCGAAACAGAAGATAGGATTACATCCCTTTCGTAATTATAGCTTGTTTATCCGATTGTTGCTCAACTTTCCAATCGGCGTCCAGCACTTTGCCTTTTCGTAATCATCGACCAACTTTTTGAATATACCGTTCCTCTCGCGAAACGGAATTATCCTTCGACGCTGTCGTCTTCGTCAGAATCGCCCGCAAAATGTCTCGGTGCTGGCTGAGATAAGGCGGTTGGACGGAATTCTCCCCGAAATGGAAATGGACAAAGTTTCAGCTCGGCCATAACCCGAACGAAGCCTGACTCGACTCGACACGACCAGACACGCAACGGGACGAGCAAAATCGTCAGCCTTTTGCCTATCCGTTCCATTTTCCACGCGGTCCCGTATTACCGCTGTCCTCTCTACGATGTACTTCCGACCCTCCGCAGTTTGGCCGACACAAATTCGCGGAGATCCGATTACTAGTCGTAGTCTGCTCGAGCTGACTGTTTTCGAAGCAACGACGTACCACGCTAGTCGATGCGTTGAGAAAACGACGCCGACGGAAGGAAAACCTGTAGCATCGAGTGACGTTGCAGAGACCCGTAATGAAACCGAAGGACAGTGTCGAGAAATTACCATTTTTTTTCACTTGTCGATAGGGACACTAGTATACTCCTTTGTCAAATATGGAAAACAACTATCAAAACACTGTGTTGTGTTTCTACGGTAGTTTGCTGCTGGAGTTTGACTTGAGATATTTGACGAAGGATGAGAAGGTAATGTTATCTTAAACTAACACTAGTACCAAAAAAATAGTTTTAAATGTTCGTTAAACTGGATTTTGTAGAGGCGGTGTCGTTTCTATGCTCGCTGGCGTAGAGTCTGTCCGAAACTTGGTATTAATAAAGATATATAAAGGGTATTCTCATTGAAATTTACCAAAAAAAGTACCCCATTGTTCTCCCCGTTTCAACCGAATACAGAGCTGGTCGGCTGTACACCGAGGGGACCGGGGAGGCTGCAGCTTGGCACTCGCCGTCGAGTCGATCCCGGAAATGAGACAAACCTATGGAGCTGCAAACCTCTGTCTAAAACGGTGCAACGGATGGAAATGCTCTCGGTACTGGCTTCGATAGTCGTTATCCAACGATGAATCTACTCTATACTCCCTTTCTCCGCCCCCTGCGCCGCCGCCGCTCCCTCGGTCGTTCGTTCGCTTCGTTTACTATCACCGCCTCTCCCGCTTCTATCTATTCGCGACTATCCAACTTTACCGCCAAAATTATGGGGTCGAGCCGGAGGATTCACCACCGCGCGTCCGGAAGGGCCGTCGTTGCGCGATTACGTTCTCGAGAAACTCGTGGCCGATTCGCGAATTTGGAGGAACGTGCCCCCGATCGATCGGCATCGGATCTCGAAACTTTGCGAAAACGATCGCCTGGAACGAAAGACGAAACGTTCGAATCGGAAGCCGTCGACTTCCCGACGCTTCGATACTTTTTCGTCTTCCTCTTCCGAAACTCATCGGTGACTTCGTCCCTGCTTAGGTATCAAATTTAATATGGCGCTCGCGATGCTACAGTGCCCTCGATTCTGCGTGCCAGGAACGTCTCTTGTTCGTTGACTTGTCTCTTGTTGAATAATTTTCCCGGTACTTTGCGTGATTTTGAAGCTTGAAGAATAAAAAAAAATTGTTTGCAGAAACATCGTGGACGTTGAGAAGCATCGTCTCTCAGCATCTATACTCGATAGTTTGGACCACCATGGCGATAGTTACAGATACAAGAAATACATTCGTTTTATCACTCGTCGCCAAGGGTAACTGTTTCAGCGTGGCTTCGCTACATCGACCCTTTGAAATTTTAGACAGACGCGACTTCACCGGCTATTGTGTTTCATAATTGAAGGTGAAATTAAAACAAATTAAAACTCCAATAAACGTTATTCATATTTTACCAACATAATGAACTGAAATGAAATATTTTACATACGTAACACGACGAGCAAAGCTTTTGCAATATTCTATATTGCCTTGGGCTTCGTAAATTGAAATAGATAATGCAAGTGCAAACACGAGTTTACGCGTGACCAGTCAACAACGTGTTAACGTAATGCAGTAACTCGAGAGGTGACTCTCGGTCACCACCGGGTTCCACGCAGTAAATCAACCGGCAATAATATTTATTTAGATTTAATTTCGTTAGAACTCGGAGTTTCGTAAATAAAATGATCGCCGAGGAAGCAAAGGTAACCTGATTCTCAAATCAAAAAAATTAATTTGCGATCACGAATCGGGCTGTATTTTTTAAGTCAACCTAAGTTTAGCATTCGTGGCAATGGAATTCGAGTGCAAAGGGTTAATTTGTTCGTGGAGATGGTGTTTCCGTGACTTCTCAAACGTATTCAACATTTGGTGTCCCCCATTTTTTGCAAACTTTCTCTAATTTGAACGATAACGTCTCGTCGTTTGCGACCGCGCAAAAACAGTGGCAAGTTAAGAGGGTTTGTAAAGATCGAGGTGGAATTGGCGCATGTGGTATCTTCGGTCGGCGAACGATGGCACGAGGGCCACAAGGGGTGGTCGGTGGCGTCGGTCGGGGGATCCGTTTAACGTAGTTTCGGGCGTTCGAGCGGCAAATCCATCAGGCGGGTGCCTCGGCATCGCATCCCCCACGGGGCGGATAAATACTTATTTAACGCGCTTATGCATGCAGCCGCGGTAGCGATACGACCCGTAAATCTGTCCGAGGAAGCACAATGCTGCTAATTATATACATTCCCGTGACGCGAGGGAGGGAAAGGGACGTCGGGGAACGGCC
This sequence comes from Hylaeus volcanicus, assembly GCF_026283585.1. Classification (NCBI taxonomy): domain Eukaryota; kingdom Metazoa; phylum Arthropoda; class Insecta; order Hymenoptera; family Colletidae; genus Hylaeus; species Hylaeus volcanicus. Next base: position 25,597,533 of record NC_071979.1, read on the forward strand.
CGGGGTGGCGAGGAGGGGTGGATAACCGGTGAGAGGTCGAAAGGGAGAAAGACGGAGAAAGAGATGGCGACCTCTGGTAGTGCCCCAGGAACGGCGAGCGCTACGAAACCCTGCCTCCCCCTTGCCCGTGCCACTTCCCCGAACCGTGCCGTCGGCTCAAAAGACTCGCAGATTTATTGCCAAAGAGAGGAGGGAAAATGTCGACCTAAGCTCATACGTACAGGCTTGGCAGTTTGTATGCCCGCGCACTCTCCGTCCAGAGAGGCTACGAATCTAGCGAGAGAGGCGGACAGAACCCTGGAGTGACGGAGAAGAGGAGACAGGGAGAGAGAGGGTGAATAAGAGTCTCCGAAGAGCGAGCCACGCTAGGATATCGGAAGGGGTGGTTCGCAGAATGAGCGGTGTCGGAGGGTGAAGTAGGTGAGGGGAACGCTTTCCCGGCGGAGAGGGGCGGCAAGAACTGGCACTAGAGGAAAGAGAACGAAGCTATAAATTCCGTCCCTCCGCGTCTCCGCTCGTCGTGCTATATCGTTGATTTATAAATATGACTGTAGCGAAGTATAATAATACGTACGTATCCACCGAGCCGCGTCGATGTTCTCCTCAGCTCTCCCGAAACCCCTCTGTCGCTTCTCTCGTTCTTCGTTGCTCGCTGCTCTCAACTGCGTTTCGCGTTCTTTGTTCCCCCATCCGTCAACTTTTTCACTGATTGTCTATGCGGGCTAATTCAGCCTCGGGGAAAACTGTGGCCCTCGGTATCGTTTTCAGTGGTCCTCGGGAGCGGTAATCGTACCTTCAGAAGTTAGGTCACGTTAGGTTCCAGACACGTATTGTCAAAACACTTTATTGTACGCACAGGCATCAGATATGTTCAGAACTTGAAATTCGCGTTTACAGCCTATTTACCATTTTTAGACACGAAGGAATCACATCAGAAAATCTTTATTACCCGATGCTCTCGTAAACTTTTGCTTATAGAATAAGTACTGCGTTTACACATTCCCGACTGCCGACGTGAATTCGCGTACTTGAAATTCTCTTCCGTACTTACAAGGGCACGAGTACTTATGGGACTGACCGTTGATATTTCAAAATATATTCCGTAATTTTTATCTTCGCCCTAACGATACCAATTCGCGATGTCAGTACTCGGTATTAGAAACGTATAAGTATAAAATAAAATGTCTGCCGGTCGCGAATGTATTAATATGCCTGGTCCACGCCCTGTCCGTTCCCATAGTGTCTTTCTAGAAAGAACAAAGATGGGAGCCTCGTGAGCAACACGACTCCCCGTACGTCCGTGGACCACTGTTTCGCGGCGCAGCGGAGAAACAGCTAACCGAATCGATGGGTCGATGGTCGATCGGCGAATCGTTCCATCGACCAACCGACCGACGAAGCATCAACTTGCACCGCGATGGCTCGCGCTGGTGGTGCTTCGCTTTGCCTTACCTCGGCGGTCCGTTACGCCGTCTTGCTTGCCTCCCCTGGCTGCCTGCGCCGTAATTGAAAATTGATTTACGCGGTCCAGGCTGTCAGTCGAGCGAGCAAAGACGGCCGGATGAGCTCCGTTCGCTCTCGCGAGGGTAGCACCTCTCGATGTTGCTGACTCCGGCGATGAATGGAACGAGCCGCGAAGAAAGACGAGGGGTAGGACAAAAATATGGACAGCCACGGTCGCGCAGGGGCCTGACGACCTCGAAACCTGCTCGGAAGGTTAATCTAATTATTCCTAATTTATTTTTATGTGTACCGAGGGATGTTCCGGCTGAGAAACATAAATATGTGGTTACAGTGTCAAACGAGGGGTTGTCTGGGAAATATAGGACGAATGACGCGTTTAACACGATGATATTCTATTAACCCTTTGCACTCGAGAGGTGACTCTAGGTTCAAATATACCAGCAATAAGGTTGCTTCAGGTTTAGCTGAGACAGGTAAGTTTACCATTCGTGGCAACAGAACGCCAAGAAAGCATCTCGAGTCGCTGGTAGATACCAGAAAAAAAAAGGTCTCGAGTGCAAAGGGTTAAGAATGCCTGAAGTTTGAACAAGTATTTTTGCGCTCCGAAGGAGCGAGGTTCGTCTCTAGGTAGAGTACGAGATTGTCTGCATCAGGGCGGTGGTAACCGAACGCGGAAGAGCCGTAGGGCGGAGTGGCGTCGGGTCGAGACGAAAAGGGAAGAAGCGACGCGGAGAAATACAAAAACCAGACTCGAACGTGGCATCGTCCCCTTACGGTATAACGTCAGTGGCAGAGTATAATCAGGATTTGTAGCGAGGCACGGAGCCGCGGCGGTACGGCGCAGCGGAGCATCCGGAGCAGAGTCGTCCGTACGACGGGTTCCAGAGAAGGACGAGAGGCACGATAGGTTGGAGTGGGCTCCGCGGGGCACGAGGCGGCAGGCGCGGGTGAGACGCTCGGCCGTTATTAAGGCGCGACAAGAACTCCGCCGTGATGAGCGAGCCGCCGTGCCAGAAGATACCGGCAGTGATTTATGCGACAGGGACATCTACCGAGCGCATCGAGCGTACCGGCCGCACCGCACCGACGACCACCGCCGAACCCCGACAACGACTCTCCCTGTATCGTCTTGCAACCGGACGACCATCACCCTTTCGTGCCTCCGCGCTACGACCAACCGCGATTCCGTCCAACGATCCTTTCCCGTCCACGTGCAGGACGAATCTCTGATTCACGAGGGAACCTCGAGCACTTGCCCCCCATCAAAATCGCGTTCAATTTTGCATACATGGATGATTGTGTGTGGAAAGGTGCTTTAAGAAATTTCACTGTGCCACGAACATTCTTTTAATTTATAAATTTGGGGTCGCTGAGTCGAATTCATGTTGACTCGATTTTATTTCAGTTTCGAGGTTTTCAGAGGTTTTCGTTAGAATTTTGTGTAATGCTGGACAGCAGTGATACTTTCAGACGGTACAATTGGTATTCGAATAAAAAACATCCTAACTCGAGCTTTCTTGTAACGTGTCCAAGCGTATATATAAAGAAAACCCTTAAAGAAGCGGCGGGATCAGGAAACAGTTTCATTCGAGTCAAAGATAAGGTAAAATTCATGCAATAGAATGTTACTTAAATGGGTCAAAAAATATCGATCAATGGGCTGTCGATTATCGATACGTTCACCTTGTGCCCCCTCCCTCGCGTTACGTTCTCGCTTGTACGCGTCGCGACGCTTTCTTCTTCGCTCCGTGGCGTCAGAAACTCGTACGCTCCCACCGTCGACCCATCTTTTTCTGCCGTTCCAGTCTCTCTCTTTCTTTTCTTTCCATCTATCCGTCTATCTATTTATCTATCTACCTCCTCTGGGCTGCCGTCACCAATAAGTCAAAGTTATCCCCGGCAGAGAAAAATGCCAGACGTTTCCCAGAGCAGAGAAAGGCCGGCTTTCTCTAGCGTGATTTGTGACGACTGCTCGCTCGACTCACCGTGGCAATGAGTCGGTCAGTCGTAAATATCCTAGCAGACTCTTAGGATAGACGGACGGACGGACGGATGGACGAACGCGGAGGATGGCCCGAATGGCCCGAATGGCCCGAATGGACCGGTACGCGTTTCGTGTCGTTAGCAAATGCCCACGCCGAAATATCGTTTCACATCGATGGAATTAGCCTCGAGATCCTTTCCTTTCACTGTCGTAGATTCCGTTTTTTTTTTTTTTTTTTTAGTAAAGCGAAATCGAGTTTTTAATGAGTTACAGCAGGTACACCTTCGAGTACCTTGTCCTCGATATATTCTTGTCACTCAAAGGATTAAAATTTATATGCAGTCACGAATTTTGTCCACCTTTGGCTGTAATACGCGAGCGTTCGCATCCAAGATTCGATCGAAGGCGAAATCGGCGACAGAGAGCGCTCTGGTAACGAACTCTCACGGCGAAGATGCCCTTAGTCGGCCGAATTGCCGATCAAATTCACGATCCTTTGGTAACCCACCCACTTCGACGGTGAAGCACGGTTCAGCTCCACCCCCCTTTAAATCACTCATTCTTTAATAATGGACAGATCCCATTATAATACCCAAGATTTATATCCGTGGCCCCCTTTTCTTTTTAGCGATAAATTTCATCGCCTTCTATCCTTTTTTACCGTCGATTAGCAAACTGTCGGCCGACGAACGATCTCCCTGACAACGACGCGACGTCCACCCGTATGTCTCGCGAAGTTAATTTCCAGGTGGGTGGAAAAAAAAAATAAAGTTTCGAGGAAACGGACAATTATAGGAGAATATTTCCAAGATTATCAACTTTATAAGGATACGAATAAAAGGAAAGAAAAATTTTTCGAGTCAAGGTAACCGGAATCCCCCCGCGGAGCGATGGATGCGAAGATTGGTGGAGAGGAAAAGAAAGGAGAGGCGGTTTCGTGGAGTCGCGTCGACGGTCGCGTTATGCACGATCGAAGCGAACCAGACCTATAAATATCATCGAAACGCATCAAATAAATCCGAAGCTTTCCCATGTTACGGGCGCAAAAAGGGAACGGGGCTGAGCGATGGCCCGATGGCCGCCGCAAGGGTGACCCCTATTTATTGCCGAATTAAAGCGCGTCACCATTAATTTGCATGCCGTGCGCGGCACGATCGTAAAGGAACGTCAACGGCCGTCTGAAATTCCGCGCCGCTTGACGATTCTTATGTAGGCGCTCGAGACGTCGCGATTCGTGTTTTCGCGCGTGATAATTCCTCGCGAGGACGTCGAGACGTCGTTGTTCCTGCGAGCGCCGAAACGGTGCCGCGTCCCGCCGATGATCGAAACGATAGCGCACTAAATCTTTCGATCCGTGCTTCTGTTCCGCACGTGAAAATCACCGACGATCAATCATAGTAGCTGGAACAAATATAGCAATCTATGAGGCTGGGTCACGAGACATTGCTGTTTTCATAAGAGGAAACGAAAATGCTGCATGCGCAAAGAAATGAATTAAACGAGACGTTTAATTTGAAAATGGCTCGAGGCATTAAATTACACTCTACATTAATAAATATTTTTAATTAAAATACGCCCCTCTTTTCAATTATTACCTGATATGAAAGTAGCATAAAAATAATTAGGTTTTATTTACCTTCTCGCATTCTCTCGAAAAAATTGACTCGAAACCTCACCTTCCAGTTTAAGTACGTCGTATGTATGTATGTTACATGTATATTCATACACCGCACCTCGTTCCACTTATTAGCAATACTGACGTATTTGCACATGTCATTAGTCACATGTCAACCCCCACCCTATAATCCTATGGGGAAGGCAGTTACCGTTACTAGTCACGTTGTGTCAATTACCGTTTAGAACGGACATGTGTCCACCACCACGTTTTTTCGTTCTCTCTTCGCTTCCATATTCAAATGCGTGAATCAAACGACGCACGATCAATTATCACTTACTCATTAACAAACGGAAGTTTACCTTTTCTCCAATATGTTTGAGGAATCTAATTTGGAGATAAAAAATCTGTTTTTTTTTTCTTTCTCCGTTTTCTTGCAATCTTTAAGCCTCAAAAACACGCGCTGTTGAAATAAAATACTAGATTCGTTGCTTGTCAATATTCGCGTGATTTGTCAATCGACGTTAAATTAGTTGCTTGGCAGGTCCTAATGTTTTTTAATAATGTCAAAAGGATGATAACAAAACTCGAAAACGGCAACCAAATTTAGGACGATATTGCATATCACGCTTATAAGATCGACACGGAACAATTTGACCCAAAAAAAGTACAGCACGGGACACGACATATCGTGCATTTACGACAAGGATCCCGAAAAGGTTAAAGTTCCAGAGCTCCAAAAAAGGTCCTCCATACCGACCCTGAATTGTTCGCACCCTGCATTTAAGGACCAGCCTGGTTATTACCCTGGCACTCCACGGTTTTTGCTACATCGCTGTATTTGTTCCAACCAACTATATCACGAATCGCAGAAAAAGAATTAAAAAACGAGAGGTACCAACGGGAACGAGATTCTGAATCGCTAGGCGTTACGTGCGAGACAGAAGGACGGATAGACAGCAATGGGAACGTGTGTCTGTACGCGAGCATAAAGCAGCCGAAGGTACAGGGATAGGGGTAGGGGTGAGAGAGATTCGAAGGAGAGGTAACGAGTCGCTCGATGCGCGCCATAAATTAGCAATTATTTAATTTTCGTAGGGCTCCGGGTCCTTAGACGGCTCTAAATCAGTCTCCGTTGCAAAAAGCATAGATAACTATGACGCATGGCCCCCGGGAAGAGACAGGGGTGCGCTCACCGGATTGTGGCGCTGGTGACTTGGTTCGGACGGGCTGAAACGCGGCGAGGGGAGCGGGGGATAGAGAACGAAGGAGGCAGAGCAAGTTAGGGGGGTACGCGAGAAGCGAGGGGAGGTGGCCGAAGAACGAAAAGGGGTTTCGAAGGAATCGGGATCGGAGATGAAAGGCCACGGAACGGGTTGAACAGGAAGAGAGGAAAATGGATGCGGAGGAAGAAGAATGGACGAGGGACATGGGGACAATCCGTATCTGGATAACAAATTTCGAGTAAGGAATAGAAGATAAACAAGTTTCTGTTCGTTATCGATCGGATGAAAGTTGAAACTTGAGTTACAGGATGAAGGATTTTATGTTGAACTGATAACGGTGCGATAGGATAAATCATGAGTGATTGTGGACTGTTTGTAGTCGTCGTCTATTATCGTAACATGTACAATTTCGGACAAGGGATGAAGCTCCATTGGGGAGAGTGGCATTGGGTGTAAGGTATAATGGTCCATAATGATCGAGGTTAACCGAAGATGTATCAACCCCTTGTCACGTGGAAAAAAGATCATCGAGGTAGACGGTGGACCAAATTGTTTTTTAAAAAATAGGGGTGCACAAACCTTGGCGCGCGTAGCGTTCAAGAGGTTCAAGGCTAGAAGACTGTTCCAAACAGGGTTAACAGGCAGGGGTGGCAGCAGAAGCGGCAGACGACGAAACGTGGTTCCATTCCCCACGAGCAGGAGGACTTGGCGTTGTTGGTTCGCCGCTGTCGCTGGTTTGGCTGGTCGTCCAGTCGGTTGTCTGGATAGCTGGATGGCTAAATGGGCGGTTGTACGATAACCGGCGGTGGGTGCACGGTGCCACCGTTGCTCTCGGTTCTCGTTGCTGTGTATGTAAATGTGGACGGGAGAGGACGGAGGACGAAGTCGAATAGGAGGAGGGGGGGTGGAGGTTGGGGGGTGTAGGGAGAGCCGTAGCGAGCGAACGAGCACACGGAGCCGGGCACAATGGCAACTAGTTTTAATTACAAAGTAAGGTGAAGCGATCAATCATAATGATGTACGTGAGGCAGGCGCGGCCTCTGGGGTGTCGAGGGTGGGAAGCTAGCGCCGCGGAGAAGGACGAGGCAGAGGAGAAGGGAAACGAAAAGGATGAGAAACGGGGGAGAAGGAGGAGGAGGAGGAGGGCGGGGGCTAGCTGGCGGTGACGCGGCGGGACGAAGGGGGCTTTCGCGTACACTTTGCGTATAATTTACTGGCACTGGATATACCTGAAGTTATGCTATACCGAAGCTGCCGTTGCACCTCTTCGTTTTCGTTGGCCGTTCTTCTCTCTTCTTCCAACCTCGGTTTTCGCCAGTGTCGAGCGATAGAGCAAAGGGTTCTTGCGCGGTACTCCCTCCCCCGCGTTGTTTTTCTCTCTTTGATCCTTTCGTCCCCTTTCTCCGTCCGGCATTATCCGTCTCGTTTTCTCCCTTTCTACATTTTCATCCGCATTCTCCTCTTCCTGACCTATCTCCCTCGCACGCCGCGGTCCCTCCCTTTCTTTCGGTTCTCCGTTTCTCCCTGTCTATGACTTGGTGCTACGTCTGGCAGACTGGCCGCCATAACTCTCGGTCGCTCCCTCCGAAATATCTGATGCGCCACGCGATATTTACGATCGGCAGTCGACTGGCGAACCATGGCGCTGAAAGCCTGACGGCGGTCCTTTTTCTCGTTCCGACCCACCGAATCGCGTCTTGCGCTCCGTGGCCGACGTCGCCGAGCTCTCGCGCTACCAACTTTTAACGCTCGAGTCCTCGGAGACCGCAACCGCGACCACGATCGAGACCGACGCCGCGATACCACCGGGGAGATCGACGCCGGGATCGCGCGCGAGATCGCTCGGCACACTCGAGACCAACCCGCGAACGGACGTGTTACAAATTTACCAAGGCCACCTTGGTTTTAGCGGACTGTTAGACAACCAAGGCCGATTTTTGTTCGCAAACAGAAATTATATCGTTCATAGGGTTTAAATGTTGCACTAGTGAGGTGATTTTCGGGTCACCATTTGGCTCGAAGGTGTATGTCATATTGTCCTGTTGAGTTCTCGCGAGATCCAGGCATCTCCCTTGAAGCTTAGGTAGGCTAGTGTTTTTAGTGGGTCTGTCCTGGGAAGCGGAAGCTGAGCTATTCCTCGGTGACCGCCACCCGAAGAGAGTTCCGCATAACGCGGGTATGCGTCATGCGTTTTCACTCGAAAAAAAAAGGTGTATGTCATACGGCGACGATGTTTATTTGGGTTTCGCTACTTTGGAACTCGAAGTGTAGGTGAAGTAAAAGTGACAATTTTCTAATCTGAATCGGAAATTGATTGGAAATAAATCTTTGATTCGTATAAAATCTGGTCAAAGGGTTTCCTTTCACTTTGCGTTGCATTTTTAAACTGAGATGTAGTTTTGTAAGACTAAAAGCATACAATTCTTCTCCACATTTAATACATCCATACATCATACATCATACATAAATAAATATTTTGTGACTACTTTTGCATGTTAAACTCAAAGCACAACGAGAAATGCGAATATATATACAGTGTACAATTTTGACCGATACCGACACTTTCCTCTCGTTGTATTCGATAACACCTGGGAAAGTAAAAAGAATAGGGCGATGCAGGGAAAGGAGAGGAAGAACAGGTTGACGGTCGCGGTGCGCGGTCGTACGATACGGTCGTGAATATTGCGAGAGCCGGTATTTTGAGCCAGCGTGACGAGCGGTGATGGGGATCCGCCTCGGTTTCTCCTTGTGTGGCTCGCCGCAAGAACTCGAAGTGGGTACCCTCTGCAGCGTGTCTCGGTCCTCGTATTCGCGATTCCTCGCTGGCGTACGTATGTCTGTCATTCGCATCCACCGATGCTTCTTGTGTTCTCTACATCCTCGTTTCGCTCGCGCGTACTTTTCCTTCCCCTACCACCGAGTCAGCAAAACAAATGACACGATAAAAATTGGTGTACAAGGAACGGACTGTAACTGTTTTATTGTAAGGTTCGCCATTGTGTAGTGCTTCTTCAAAACCACTCGAAGAGGGAAGTGGAAAAGACATCACCGAGCTAATCTCGCTTACGCCGCGCAATCGGATACGTCTTTCACGCAGGGTTCCTTTTCTCATTCAATCAATTAAATATGTAGTTTATTTCTCCTTCGTTCATATAAAGACTGTATTTCATATTACCGGACTACGGATGTTTATGCAAAGACATATTTTCGCAAAAATATATAGTCACTTGCATAATGTAGTATCGAGCTTTCGTTCATAACCGTGTTGGATCACTTCTGTCCTGCTCTTACTTGCTTACAGTGCTTGATCTTCCTTTCTCATTTGTTATTTCGTTCTATATGTTTTTTTCTCTAATTTCTTGTAATATCACTTAGCCAGGGCCATTTGGCCATTTTCACAGATCTAGGAAGAGAATATTTTATTCACCTACCAAAAGCTCTTATTTAATTTCAGAGATGGTTTGCATTCCAGCACGAGTGATTTCAGAGAGTTCCAAACGTTTCGTCTGACGTAGCACGCGTCTGCACCAGCCTTAGTCCCTGTTCCGTGGTCCTGGTTCCATCTCGGAGCCGTAAGGTCAGCCATCCTCGCGTGACGAGTCGGCGCGCATCCGTGGCCAGCGCCACTGGAACCGCCGTCAAAACGAAATGTAATTATTTCGCGCGATTAGTCGGACGGTCCGTGCGACTCGCGTTCTCCTCCTGGCGGCTACCTAGGAGCGTAATGCGTTACGCGGTCCGAGAAGGACGCGAAGTCTTCTAACCCGACCGCTGGCTGCGTGCCTCTCGACGAGACGAATCATTAATGTAAATCACCGCGCCACGGTACGCCGCGCCGGTTCGTGGCCGTGGCTAACGATCTCGCGGTGCGAGGCGAGGCGAGGCGAGGCGAGACTCCCGACCCGTTGCGCGAGTTAACCGACAACGGCACGGGTAACGACGTTTCGGTCCATTTTATTAGGCTCTCGGATAATCTTTGGATCGTAATTGGAACGATAATTACGCGAAAGGGATCCCCTGTCGTGCTCGCTCCGCGAACTTGTCCGCGACGAAGTTACCTCCCGCAATGTTCAGCGAAAACGAAACGCGATTCTTACAGGAAGACGGGGAGACCTTCCGTGGGTAGGCGCGCCTAACCAGAATGCTTCACACCATTGGTGTGATGAGGCTGAGACGTGTTTGATGCTGCTGGGGGTAGTCGTTTCTTTCGTGGAAAGCAAACATGGTTGAATCGATCGAGGCTTTTACCACTCGTTTGCCATACTTTTTTTTTCTAATACGAGGGATATTTCTTGTACATGGAAGAAATAGATAGCGTGAATGGAATCTCTGCTTTAAATTTAATTAGTTCGAAAGATGAAAGCTTTTATATAGGTCAAAGAGATTGGCATTCAGAGAAAGATTCAAAGAAAGATATCTCTGTTGTGAGATAACTTGTTGTTTGTCAAAGTATAATAATGAAACAGGTCTCTATGTCGAGGGAGGCTCGATATAAAGGTATTGAAATCGGAAAATTCGGACTGCAAAGGTATGCTTTCCATGGAAGATTAAGCCAATCGGACTATTAGCGACTAGATCATCGTCCTCGCTTAAATATACAGTAAATATCCGTGGACAATCCTTAAGAACGATTTTACAGCTTCACGCGGTACGTCAGGAAAGATCACTTGTTCCAAGCCTGGCTGAAGCTCGAAAGGTGCGGAGAAGCGTTTCCCTTTGCCCCTCGCGGAAGGACTTTCAATCTCCCTGTAATACCTTTCTTCGAACTCACTCGACGAAACGCGACGTACCGTTGCTGCAGCGTGAACGGGTAACAGTGGAGGCTGACTAAAAGACGTCGTTTAGCGAGTAACGGTGACGCGAAGCGTTAATCGCGCGCGCATAAAGAGCAAGCGAAGCATAGTGGACATCAGTATTCAGTGATCTTCGAAGAAGGACAGTAGAGAAGCGAGTGGGAGGCTATCCGAAGGAAAACGATACGACGTTTTCAGTGGCACGTACACGTGTGTCCAACCGTGCGGCCACGTAGGTGCTTATCGCGCCCGTGAATGCGAGTAATTTCGCGCGACTAATTAGTCTCTCGTTAGCGAACGCGGCCGTTCTACCAGCTGGTAACGTAAAAAGGAGATAATTTTGCAATACAAATCCGCGACTTATCGGCCCCGTCGCTCCGTTCCCGACGAGCGTCCTTCCTTCGCGTTCCACCGCTGCGAGTTCGCGAAGCGATTAATTAAATTCTCGGGTAATCAAATATGTCACTCAGCCGTCCAGTTTTAATTAAAGTTCGGACACTATCTATTTGCTTTATCATCGCCGAGTCGGCTAGCATCAACTCTGGCCGAGATAGAACCTAGGACGAAAGGACGAAGTACCAATCGACGTCCAAGAGATAGTAAGCGTCTTCTCGATGGCGCTGGATTTTCACATGCAACGTCAAGACTAGAGACGAAGATGGCTTCGAGAATTGGAACAAACCGTCCTCGATGAATCGGATAACCAAGAGAAGGCTAGTTAATCGGCATCGAGTTCCTCGTATTTGATTTCGATGGATGATGTATGATTCCATATCTGGAAGGTTATAGGCATTATTTACCTCTAGGTACTTCTATACACTTCGTGTGCGGAGCATGAAGCACGTGGTATTGGCATTTGGCAAGCCTTTCTCGTCAGACGATCGGACCGCATCGGGGCATATAAATTGACAATTACAAGGATATAATTGTTCCGGGGAACGAAGAGACAGCCAGCGATCGGGTGCTCGCGACTTTTCCGGCGGTCGTCTTTTTGCTCGCGTCTCGATTAGAGTTTCCGACGTCCGTTTGGAGCCGCAGCCGCAGCCGTTGCCTCCGTCGTTGGCTCCCGTCGTTGCCGTTCCCGTTGCCTCGTAGCCCGTGCCTGCCTTCGTCGGTAAGATGGCTTTACGTCTTATGAGTTCCCAACTGCGGCACCTCTTCTATTCCTCGCAATGATTTCGTCGCAATCACCCTCATCCTACCCGGTGCCAGAACCCTCGACGGGGCGGTAATATCGGAGAATGGCGCGACGAAACTACGAGAGGCGGAGAAGCCGACCGACACTTTTGTCAATACACGCGGAACGAAGGAGAAAGACAATCGCCGAAAGAGACCGTTCTCTCTCAGCCGGCGTTGCCGCTATAAAGACCACTCGTGTCATTTCGCAATGACGAAACTTTACCCCGAATTCGCTCCTTCCCTCGTTTTCTTCCGTTCCTTTCCTCCAGACCTCCTCAACCCACGACTTCAACTCCGAGTCTGAATCTGCTGCCGCCGCCGCCGTCGCTGCATCATTCCTTTTCTTATTCGCCCTCTCACCGAAGATAGAGAACGGCCGTCAACGCGCCGCGTCTCTTGCCGCTGGTCTTCTTTTTCTTCGATCCGTTTTCCTTCGACCCTTCCGACCTTTCGTCGCGTATCGACTCCGTTTCCTCGATATACGCCAGCCCTCGTGATTGGAGTTTGTTTCTTGCGTTTGTTATGTTTACAAGGTGGCAAACGGAAACGCCTAGGTATCTGTTGAGACCGAATATCGGAGAACGGATCGAGGAGTTTTATTTCAAAAGGGGCAAACGTGACGATACGGATGAAATAAGATTATAAATCAGGTTTGAAATAAAGTACAAAAGCAAGTCAGTCGTCCAAATATATGTTTCGTTATGAATATATACAAGGATAAACGTTACACTTGTATATATAGAATGAAAAATTTATTTGGAAACATAAAATCTATCATTCGATTCGTTACTAGAAAACAAAAACTTAAAGTCCCTTTTGAGAACGCTATACATTCAAGGTAGGCTGTGCATGGTATACCAACATTCACAGTACAAACAAATAAAACTATCCAACAAACAATGACAGTCCTCGTGCAAGGTATAAATCATTAAACGAGGTTTTCCGTTTTTATGGCTATCGACGCGGCGTCGTTGTAATAGAAAATGAACGATGAAGGGGCTCGTCGGCCTTCGCCGGCCGTGGAAAGAAAGTAGCGGACGCTGAGTCGTCGGTTAGACGGTTTAATTGCTCTCGCGAGGAATTCGTTTTCTGTCGCGAAAACAAAGGGACGGTTTCGTATGGGAACGAGCCGATAAGACGCGAAACGCATCGGCTCGAAAGACCGTGTGGCACGAGGGGCCAAGAACAGAAGAAGAAAGGGACCAGGAGAAGAAAGAGAAGGCTGGCGCAGGCTGGGACAAAGTTGGAGACGAAGCGTAAACGGAGCGCGATGGAAGGACACGGTCGCATTTGATATGGACCGTAGATAACTGGTAACGTACGCCGGGCGCGGACTCCCTCTCATGCAGCTACATACCTGCCTACGAGCCGTCCGTTGTATATATGGCTCGGAACGACATCGGTCCGCTCCATGCTCGGCCGCGAGAGGCCCAGAAAAGTACGCGCGCGTATTAGAAAAATGACAAATAAAACGAACAAGTAGAATTGGAAAGTAACGATCAGACACGATGGAACTGACGGAACGAAGGAGAATGGGAAAATAATAAACGACTCAATTAAACGAAAGGACTCCTCTAAAATACAGGATATACGAATACGGACCTTGCGCTTTTCGATCGTTACATTACTTCAACGGGTGATTAACCCTTTCGCTACGATGGGCGACTAGATCGGTGGCTTTAGAGAAAAATGTCAAGGGGAACGAAATGAGTGGTTTGAAAAATACTATATTTTTAAGGTTATATCCTTTTGATAAATGAAACGATGCGTGTTCGTTCGATAAATGCATTACTTTTGTTAATGAAAATCTCTAGCAAACAAGAACACGAATGGTAAGTTGACGGTCCATCGAGGAAAATCGTCGACTGCCAATCCAGGGACCCCAGTTCGTACATCCGTGGGTTTCTTTTCGTCATTACTCCTACGATACATCATTCTGCAACAATGACTGCATAGAACATCACCGATAAGCAATAAACTTTGCAAGAGACGGCGAACGAAGGAGAAACCACGGTTCGGTGTGCAGCGAGGAATGCAAAGCATCCCGAGCTGCATCACCCCGCGCGCAATGTGCGTCCAACGGTCAGACGATTCGATGGTTTCGCATACTCGAGGATCGGTTCTTCGAAACTCGGCCTCGACCTAGGCCTCGAGTACGTGGGTATATGCGCGGGCCGCGTCTAATCCTGAGAATCCAGCCGCGGGATATTATTTATACGGGCGGAGTAGCGGATGCCTGGCCGGGACGATGGGATGGGCAACTGTGACCGGTGGCCGAAAGGTAACCGGTGGCGGTTGTGTCGTCGGTGCCAGTGCGGCGATCGCGACGACCAAGCCTCCTCTACGGTGCTCCCGGTCACGACTCGCGGGGCTCCCGTATTTGAATACAATGCATTATATTGTCCGCGTCATATCATATATCTCCCTGCTAAATAAACACCGTCTCAATATTTAGGCCCACGAACCGCCCTGCCGAGAGCTGCCGTACGTACCGAGTGTACCTTTACCTTCGACTAAACAGGGTTCACGGTCGAAGGTAGAGAGAGTGAGAGAGAGAGAGGGGGGGGGGCAGGAAGGAAACGCGCTCCGATCAGAACTCGTGCTACCCTGCGCTCGGTTGGTTCTCGATTACAGCGAAGGTTAATCGGTCTAGTTCGTTTTGTCAGACTCTGCAACGACAAGAATTGTTGCGACTCTTCGATCCCAAGAGTCATACATAGACGAGAGTAAACAATAACCGATCTACGATCCTTCTTTGATATCTGGCGGTTGATCTGTACTCTGCATTACGTCCAGGGGGAACGCAAGTTTTACCGATGATTCTGGCCTGGACCAATTCGCACTCAGGTAAACCAGTGAACAAGCGGTCTCCTGTCATCCACGAGAGTTCGAGTGCTTACAATAACAACCCTTCATGCAACAACTATCTACAAGTTTCTTAACAGCGAAAGGGTGAAAGAGAGGAAAGGGTTCCGTTGCTTCGCGATTCAGCGAGCATTCGACGAGAAGGGAACGCGACACCCGGAAAAACGAACGACAGCGATATCGTAGCTGCGAAACGAACCGAAGATATTAGCTTACGAATCCGCATCGACGCGTGTCGTGCCATCTCGCGGCCGTGTTCGTGGTAATCCGATACGTCAGGCTGACGTCAATTGACATTTAACATGCAGCCGCGCACTTGCCGTTATATGGATCTGTTGGCGCAGTGTATCGCCCCGGGTTTATGATCTCATCGGCCGATTGATTTATGTCGGCAATTATAGCGCAGCTAGGAGTGACGCACGGCTGCGTGTCCGGAATGAGTTATGGGTGTTAATCTCGGGAAAACCAATGAAGGGCGGCCCTTCGACGGCTAACGTCGACGACCGTTCGGGTCGTTTCGTGCCCGTCGTGCTTCGCGACGTCACGATTCCTCTCCGTGCCGGCGATCTTTCTCGCGTCGTCTCGTTTCATCCGCCGTTCCACGTCCTCCTTTGATCAACGGAAACTGGAACCATTGACAGTCGACGCACGAACGATCGCACCCGTCCTCCTAATCCGCTGACACCCGATCGGTCGAGGTGGCGCGAGGACGTTTGGGCGGTCGCCAAACCGCTACGCCGACCGTCCAAAATATTAACGATCTTTAATGTCCGTTCGTCCGATAACGTAGGGTCACGGACGGCTTTTCGCTGTGCGGAGTCGGAACGACGCCGACGTCATGGCCAGACCACTGCCAGAGACGAGAAGAATTCTTATCTGAGGTAACCGTATATAAAACACCTATCGGTGCTCGTACTGTGCTCGCATTGTTCGACGCCTGCAGCCTTAGTTTGGCAGAATGTACTTTAATGGCAATCCTACAGAATTCTCTTTGGTAATTTTTGTGAAAGTCTACTTAGTAATGATTTGTAGTAATTGTTACTTGATGATAGTGTAATTACACCTCGACATAGTTCTCTGTAGCGATGCTTTGCACCGTAGCGATGCAGTAAAGAATTCTTTCATGCGATAAAAACGGAATATTATGCAGCTGCACGTGACCATAGTTTCCTGCAGCCATAGGAATGATTGCATTCAGCAGAGACCGATAGTTGTCCCCGATGCACCCAATATTTTGATAGAAATTCGTGTCGTAGTTCGACGATAAAATAATTCCTCATAGCAATACATTGACATATCCTCTCTAGCGAAACTTTGACAGAATATCACGCACTTGAACATAATTCCCCGTTGCGATACTTGAATAGAATTCCATGAAATGAAATCATGACAGAATTTCCTGTAGCGACGCAGTGACAGAATTCACTGTATTTGTAGAACGTCGGCGTTCATCGAATAAAGAATCAGACTAGAAAGGTATCGCTTCGAAACCATATTCCCTCGCGGTAGAGTGCTGCCTTCACCTCCGCGATAACCGAGGGAAATCGTGAGCTCGCGTGAGCGAACTTGTACTGCAAGAAAGAGGACGACTGCAGGCCTTGGAAGTTATTACTCTGTCCCGCGTAAAACATAATTAGATGACGCTCAGTCCGAAGCGACTCTGCTTTTCTTCCGGCAAAGGTATAACGCGGTTCCCAACCGCGTTCCTCGATCCGTCGCTGATCGCACGCATGCCAAGTTGTATAACCATGGTATAAAAGGTTATCTAGTATGATTGGTTACGAATATAGAATCGTTTAACCGTTCTCCTACTTAAACGACGCGAGTTAAATCCAGAAAAAAAGTCATCACGATGGACGTCACGAAGATCAGACGCGTTTTTTAAATGTCAAACCGGTTGTCAAGGAAATGGCAGGAGATGAGACTGGTGACGTGTTTGTTTACGTGTTTATGCCACAGAAAATGAAGATCGAAATAAAGGAACAAGAGATTACGACAAATGTAGAACACTGTTGCTTCGTTTATGCTGAGAATAATTCGGGCTCTCTGGTAAGGTGAGATCGTTTATTGAAACATGAAATAACTTTTTATCGAATATGAAGAGTTTAGAATGGTTACATCTCATTTTAAGATATAATTTATTTTTCTTCTTGAAGAGAATTTGACATTCAAAATTTAATTTGAATATACACATATATAGATATAGTGGTGGCAAGCGAAGGGTTCGGTCAAAACTGCGAGATACCTGGAGCCTTTGAAAAACTTCCGAAACATAAAATAAAACAAAATTGTTCTATATTATGTATATAAAATGCAGACGACTCCCGTCGCGTTTCCGGCAACGGAAGAAGCGATTGGTCATGCCTCCGACTGCAAACGAGGTTAGGTTCTCGCGGTATCGATACAAGAGGATCCGACAGCCCCGGTGAACAACAAGAGGACCAAGAAAGAGCAGAGAAGGAGGTGGAGTACGGGTGAAAGCAGAAGAAGGCGAGAGGGGTATTTACATTGCTAATGTATCGCCGGCCTAACTTCTAATTAAACAAATTCGCACAACTCAGCGCGGCGCGCGGTTGCCTCGTGGAATTGCCCCGAGCAAAGAAACGGGAAGAGAAAGGAGGGGGAGAGAGAAGTCCTCTTCGTTGTTCGGACGGTGCTGCGGGGGTTGGAAGTAGGAAACCAAGGGGAAACTCCCTTCTAGTTGGAGGGGTCGCTCGTTAGCGCTCTTAACGCGACTTACCGCCTGGAGCGAAAGCCTTCCAGTCCCCCGATTCATCGAGAAGGAGAAATGAATATTTATAAGAAACTGCAAAATAGTAGTCTAATCTTTTCTCTTTTTTCTCTCGCCTCTCTCCCTCTAGCTTCTGCACGCCAATTTCACTTCACTCCCCGCGTCCAGCCCCACCGAGCGACCCCTCTGTGCTGGGCAACCCCGTCTTTCGACACTCGTCGCTCGTTTTTCCATCTAGTTTATAGTTTTTATCGTCGTCGGTGCGCTCCCATCGGAGGGGGACTGAAAACCGATAAAGTATCGATTCCGGTTCTCGAAACAGTTTCGAGGAATCGTTACGTCGAGTAATAATTACGATGGGCCGAAATTAGTGAACTTTCGGGGCTGGTTAGGGTGATGGGACTGAATCCGTATGAGTTCCAATATTGATTCGATGACGTGTTGGACACGCTGTTATTATCATTGCTATTTTTTGTTATTGATAAAGTGGTAGCAGTGACCTAAATACAGTCAGTCCCATAAATATTCGTACCTTGTATGTCTATTAAAGAAATCTGTCTAAATTAAACGATAGGTATGGTATATTTAAATAAATATTTAATTATTAACACTAAACCATATGAGACCATAGTCTAAGTGTGACACATTTAAATAGAAAGCATCCGAAATCTTGTATTTCTTTCATCTTCCACGTTACTCCATGTCCGCGCTGATAATTTTGTGACTCGCTATGGCTGTCTCCGATCATTGCCTTTGAACTCGATATTTACCGTGACCGATGCGACAGAAACGGCCGATTTCGACGAACATCGTTAAAAGATTATTCCCACGATACCGTCCCGTTTTTAACGTTCGAGCACATTTCGCGACTGCTTCCTGCCGCGTCGATTATCTGCGACCACTTCCGGCGTCTTCGCTAGCTCGATTACGACGCAATAAAACACCACCCCGACACCTGCGGGCTCGACAGAGACCGCCGTCTTCTCTCCTCGATAACGAGTCCACAAAGCCGGCTCTGTGTTGCAACAGAGACAACTGCGCGCGAATAAAGTTCACGTCCGTTCAGGCGCATTGCCGTGGAACGCTAAAACTCTCAACAGTTTCAATTCTTGCTGAAAATTAAAGAGGATACGCCAGGAAAATTTTCATAAGACAGTCGAGTGCCTTACGATGGGTTGCTCTGTGCCAAATCGATACTTTGCACTCGATGCCCGGGACTTTGTTCAAACTGGAATATGTTGCAGTTTATGCGAGAGTGAGAGAACCACGATAGTACGCGAGTCACCATGTTTTATTGCTGTTGTCACTTAATAAACGGGGAATTTGAATGTTACAAACTATTTAAGTTACCTTAATAGTATCAAAGAGTGTTTATTTGTATAAGAAAAAGAAGAACATGGAGTGAAGAGAAACGACTATCCAACACTTCAGACACCGCGTGGGCGTCTTTCCTTGCTTCCGTAATCGGTGCGTCGACACGTGTTGGATATCTTCCGCGGCTTGGAAAAACACACACGAGACGTTTTAACGTCCGTTTTCATGTGACACGAACTACTGATAAGCAGCGACACAGATACCGAAAAAAAATTGAAACTTAAATGAATGTTTGTCCTATCTTCGAAACGATGTCATACAAGCACGTGAAAATGAGACCAGACTAAAGATTTCGTGAAAGATTGGTTTAGTTCTTGTGATAAAAGTGTCTAAAGACGCTCCTTCTTTTGGTTGCTTACCGTGGTGTCCTTTCTTAACGTTTCGGAGCAGTGTGCGTGTTGGCGAGACTCGGAGCGACGGATCTCTTCGCGAGAGCGTTTATACGCGTAGGTGCGCAAAAGACGATTCGCGTGCACCCCTCTCGAATCGTACGTGCCCTTGACGAGCGGTCGTACAGAACGTGTAAGCGCAGAGAGACCGAGAGAGGAGAGAGAGAGAGAGCGAACGAGCGAACGAGCGGCACTTTGTGAGGTCGTAAAACAGCGGCAGCCTTGTAAATCTGTGCCCGAGTGTGCCTGCTCTGACAGATTCTCGCCCCCACTTCTTCTCTTCTTCCCGCGGTCGCACACTCGTCTCACGCTAGCACCCACATCCGTACCCGCGCTACCTGCAACGAGCGTGCAGCTTCGCGCTGTTTGTTCCGCCGAGGAACATCTTTGCTCCGGTATCGTTTTTTCTTTTCATCTATCGCCACCCCTTCCAAACGTCCTCCGCTTCCTCACCTGTCCGTGACTCGCGCTGTCGCGGCAATCTTCGAGCACCTCGAAGCGCCACGGAATCAAAGACTCGGCGCGCCGTTTGATCGCGCGATTTTTACAACCCCCAAGATAACCCAAATATCGAGTCAAACGCTGGCACCGAATGGAAAGGCGACGCAGCAGCGTTGGTTATTGGCTATAACGAAGCCTTGTTCTTTAAAAATCTTCAGGAAAAGTTGCGAAAGATATATCGCAACTTATTATCCCCTTTAAATTATATAGAGTCAGTCTCATAAGTATTCGTACCCTCTATAATTATTGAAGAA
Source organism: Hylaeus volcanicus (assembly GCF_026283585.1). Classification (NCBI taxonomy): domain Eukaryota; kingdom Metazoa; phylum Arthropoda; class Insecta; order Hymenoptera; family Colletidae; genus Hylaeus; species Hylaeus volcanicus. The sequence continues at coordinate 25,617,908 of NC_071979.1, forward strand.
GTTTGACTGATGAATTTTTACATTATACTTTTTATCGATATATTTATTGTAAAGATGTATTTGGAAACATCAAACCTACCATTTAATTTAAACAAATTTCTTCAACGGACACAGAGGGTACGAATACTTATGGGACTGAGTGTATATTTTAGCAGGAGCATATATTAGCGTGGCTCGGTTTAAGTGGCCCACCCCGTACACGGTGTATATATTCTTGTTTTAATTGTACAAAGTATTCAAATATGATACGTCCTATCAGTTTGTCTCGTACCGTAGCAAGTTTATCGACCAATAAGCGTTTACGCGATACGCGCTACCTTACGACGAACCCGCGAAGTGACACGCGGCCTTTCGATACTAGAGGGTTCACCACCCTGCAGGGACCCACCGTTTCTCCATCTCTCGGCGATTGCTCTTCGTATGACAAGAGGGGGGGCTAAGGTATCGCGAAGTTCGCTAATTTGCAATGCAAATGCCGCGCGAGATTTCGCAGCGCGTTTTTTATTGTTCCGAGTCGGACTTAAGCCTGTTGTTCACGGTGCACGGGCCCGGTGTAAAGTGAAGAACAAATGTAACGAGGCAGAGTCGCGTCTTACTCGGATAGTAGCTTACCTGATCAGGCGCGCCTTGCCCTCGCCCTTAAGCGGGGCATCTCCCTCCCTCCCGTACCTCTTCTTGTTCCTTTTTTTTTTTTGCGCCGCGGTCTCTTAGCATGCGCGCGCGCGACCGCCGTAAAGTAAACGTACAGATCGCGCGTATCTTACGAAACTAAATTGGAACGAGACGAGCGGGACCGAGGGAAAAAAGGTCGGAACGGCGAGATAGAAGCGGAGAGGACGAGAACGGGACGCGGTCGTCCAGCGGGACGGGGCGACTCGTGCGCGGGCGACGAGGGAAATCCGTGGAAAGGGGGACGAGGAACGGGCCAGGGGGCGGGCGAGAGCAGGATGGAAAGTCCGGGCAAGGGAACGCGCGAGGAGAGTGCGAACACCCACCGGCCAGGCGCGGCGTATCCAGCTGGCTCTCCCACGCATTCTCGGCCAACTGACATCTTCATCATCCACCGGTCGGACTCGCGTAGTAACGGAATTAAAATTCTCGCCTACCAACCGCGCCACTGCTCCCGGACCCGGTTTCCTTCGACTTTTTGGAACCCGCTCGAGCCCCCCGTGCCCCAAAGCATTGTCGCGCGAATTTCAACACCGAGACTACGGGTGCCGATCGCCTTACCCTGGCGCGACGAACTCATTTGCGAGCGAGGGTCGATTCGCACTTTGGTACCGTGTCTTGGATCAGTGGTTTACCCTTGACCCTCCTCTCCTACATGTACATTTCGGTAAGACTTTGTGTAAAATATGTCTTGTTTTTCCATTTAACGTTTCAACCACCGGTACTCTTATTTACGCGAATCCGAGCTCCTCTAAGGAAACGGCTAACGGACCTCTTATCGAGTGACCGGAGCTAGTAGAGATCCTTACTTCACTGCGTTTGCTCTCGTTTACGAAAGATGCGCCTACGTGAACGCTCGCGAAATGAAAAGAACGAAGAGAATAGCTAAGATTGCTAAAGTGAGGACGCTCGGGTCCAGCGGGAATGCTCGCTGGCGTGGGTATGTATCGCGAGCATAAAGAGATCGGTGGTAGTATACAGTCGGTAGAACGAACGAGCGCGGGGGTAAAAGGATACGATTCCGTCGTTCGTGTAGATAGTGGCTAAAAGTCTTTATTGCTCTTGCCTCGGCGCGGATAAAGAACGGAAAACGTCGGAGTGGGTTCGAGACGAACCACGAATTTGCGAAAAGGAGAGGGAGGAAGACGAAAAAGCGGTCAACTAGAATCTTTTCAGAGATAAACATCTTTTTTCATTTTCTTTGAACAAAGAACGTATCGAAAGCTGTTCGGCTTCTACGTAGATGAGAATTTTTTCCGGCTCTGTCTCGAACGACTTTGGACGCCCGCGTGTCTCGAGATCGCAATAAAGTTTACGGGACCTAACCCCTGTTTATTTCGAGCGGCGAATAGTTTTTTTGTTCTTCATATATATATCGCGTTGCTGTGAATCCGCGTGGACGAAAGCGTTTTCACACTGTGCGCGAGTCGACGAACGAAGAAACGAGCGTGCGAGGGAAAGGACCAAAGCAACGGATAGAGGCTGAAGCACTGTGTAGTATGTGCACTACATATCATGTTGCGTTGTACCGTGAAATCATAAAGTTTGTTCGAAAAGGAGAAAGGAAACGGTTATATAAAATTGCATTATATAACATTTCTCTTATTACATTAAAATAATAATTATATTCAATTTAAAGTAATAATTGATGAAAATTTCAAGTAATATTTACTACGTTGCTCTTGAACCACGATAAATAGAAAACAGGGCGGGGAAGAAGTGAGAGAGACGGAGTCATAGAGAGGGAGAGAGAGAGAGAAAGATAACGTGAAGCTAGGAGAAAGAGAAGAGGGAAGAGAAGACAAGGGCTCGTTTCTTTAAAGCGAGGGTTACTTCCAGGACCGTTCGAGAATCGGTAGCCTCTCCGCCAATGTTTTATTTTATCCTCTCCGCTCCATAAGATCGCATTCTTTACGACCCATTAGACGAATTCATTACCAGCCCCGGGCAGTAGGTAGGTGAGGTTCGTAAGCCCTCTTCCATTCCTCTTCCCTTCGCCTCGTCGCTTCGCTGCTCTTCCTGTCCCGTCTGTCGCACGTTTCTCCTCCACCCTTGGATTCGTCCATCCTCCCGCGTTTGTTTTTCGTGACCAACGTTGCTCCGTTCCCGTTGACGACTACAACGATTTATCAAGGTAACCTGCTACGAACTTTGATGTGTCGTGCAAAATCGAACGGAAGACAATAGAAGACACGAGAAGGCTAATGAAACATTAAAGCGGAATGACGTCTTTTGGGTTGAAGAGACCACTCGTATTCGGGAATTTTTTTGGACAAGACCTAACGTCTAAACAATGTTTGATACATACGCTATAAGTACGTAATTTGAGTAGAATTTTTGTTAATTTTCATTATAAAATGTTAATCTGCGTAGGAAATACAATCAGTCTCGTGCCACGTGACTTTAACCCATTTACTACCTACATTCGAATGACTAACTCTCTGTAGCGTACTACATTTCATTTGCAGTAATTTTATTTAACGTAGTATACGCTTTCATGTAAACATCAAATGCATTAAATGGACCAATTGAATATTCCGAATAATATGTCATACATAATGCGTCACTGGTCAGTAATTCGTACTTCATTTGTATATACGAGCTTAAAATACAAAATCATCGGTGCCACGTGTAGGTGGTGCCAATCTCTCATGAAAATCTATGCGTTGTATACGTATATCTGACTAGGAATAAGAGAAACAAAAATAAAAGTACAATTTATAACGGTATTACGTCTCGTATAAAATAAGTAAATTCTTATCAGCGTGATTGTTTAGTTGGTCCACCGTTACACGTTGTTTCTATTAGTCATCCCTCGTTCGAATAAAATTACACCTATCTCCGGTTCTACTGGCACAAACAGAGGTTCGGGGATAAGAGACAAGAGGTGGGAGATGGGAGACGGCCTTGGCGGAGATCGTATCTCGCGAAAGGTCCTACGGCCGATAAGCGATTCTATGTTAGTAATGCAGTCCCCGGTTTATCTAGTTTATCCGCAGGTTCTGACTATTCTTCGACGGTACTCTATGCGAGACAGTGCCCACGATACTGCCACGTACGTATATTCAAACCGATGCGGTCACCAGTCCTATCGAGTTAACCCCTTCATGCCCGTCGTATCGTATTCGATGCACGCCGGTTTCAGACAAATTTTATTGTTATTACGATATCAACTGTTCGTTTCATTGTTTACTTTCTAAGGAATTGGAACATCATTTACAATCACGTCCAGTAAAATTATAATTTCAATGGAACCTCTTTCGTATCTTTTCACTATATCCTCATTTCGACGTTTGATTTGATTTCTAAAAATATCTATCTTTTCATTATTTTGAAGAAATCTTCCAATTATTCTAATTATTTATACTCGCCGTCAAGTTTTATTCTTCCTATACTCGAGTTTACATTTTACGTCCTGCTGGTCCTCGTTCACCGAAATTTTTTGTATAATTTAATTTCTCTACGCAATTATGTCAGAAAATATTCTGACGTATTCGAAAGTAAAGTTTCTTATCGCGATCTAAAAAGGAAGAAGGAGTATCGAGCAGATGCAGATCCATGCGTGGCAGGGTGAAGTAAACGAACGCGCACTGTTATACTTTATAACATATATATTTATTTGAGCTTTAATTGCATTTTAAAATACAACCGAAATAATTAAATAATGACAAATCTGGTAAAATGGTTTCAAGAGTCGCGTATACATGATGCATATCTTTGTGGTTGCGCATTTGTAAGTAGGTAGGTACTTTTCGAGCGTACTTTTCGCACGGTTGGCCATCCACGTTTTGTTTGTTTGTTTGTTTCTTTTTTTTTTTTCGTTTTCTCTCGTGTTCCACGAGTGTGTATACATGCCGCGTTTATCTTGTGCGCGTAATGTCGTTTCTTCGCGTCCACGTGGACCTCGTGTGTCCCGCCTTTCGTCCCACTCTCAGCAGTCGTATATAATTACAATAATAATATTAATATTATCGTTATATCGATAAATACTTTTAAAGTCCGCGATGGAAGAATTAGAGTTTACAAGAAATACGTATACAAGTGTGTTCCGCTCCGGATTCGGGCTTTCTCGTCCTCGAACGCGCGCAGTCATCGTCCCTTCGACCTAATTCCTCTCCCTCGAGTCTCCGTGCTATTATTTTCGAACTTCCTATCCATTCGCAACCGATCGTGCTCTTGCTATATTCAAGGAGTAGGCAACTGGACTCTTAGTAACTACGAACGCCACGGCAAAAGTCACAAGGAAACGCGTTCAACGAGGAGCGATCATGGAAATTTTATTTGAAGTAACTGATAAATTATCGAATGAGAATTGCACATTACGCATCGTCAAATAGAGGTAAATCAACTGTATCGCATCGTCTGCAATATTCTTTGTTTTTTTTTTTTTTAGCGTTTCACTTTATTCGTTGATTGCTTGGAATATAACTAAATAAAGTATTAGAATAATAATGAATTCAATCAAATGAAAATTTAATCGACTGAAAATTGATTCGAATGGGTAATTTGAATAACGATCAACCACTGGTACCACCGCCTCCGGCTTGCATCCTGTCGGCCATCGCGTATGCCTTGCTCCTGCGTTTATTCCTCGTTCGTCACCCTCGCTGTAACCAGCACTTTCCTCGTGTACTCGTCGATGGCCCAAGAGTCGGCAAGTTGCCCATCCTTGCTCTGTACTCACCTTTCCGATTTTACCATTCCTGCGTCGTGTCTTTTCGCTCTATCATTCTCACTCTTTTTCTCGATCGTTCCATGCACCCGCACACGCAGCAAACGACGCACACACGTACACACACGGACGGACGGACGTACGCACGCAGATACAAGATTACTCGCTCCGATGATTGTTCGCGCCCAGACACGCACGCTCGCACGCTGGAACGCGATCGGTTTACCAACAGAGACGGCCAATATTCTCTTCCAGATAAAGATCTCGAATAACGAATAAAAGATGAACATGCCACCCGTCGTTCTTCGAATACTAATGAAAATTTGAATGTCCGCGATTGAATCGTCACACATTGGGTTTCATTGGTCATCCGTTATTTGAATCGTATCGTATATTATAAAATATAATATAGAACGTATCACTCGTTTATAATATACGAATAATATTATACGTTATACTATACGGTATAAAATATGTTGCTCGAAGAAAATTTTATCCGTCTCTGGTTCCCAAGACGCCATTCAGAATTTGTCGCTCCGCGCATTCCGTCAGCTCTCTTTTATAATATAGAATAATCGTAATTGTAATCAATATACACGGTACTCGCGATTACTCGAGCGATAATAATGATAGTTATTTTACACTTAAAATGTCGCGTTTGCTCGCACGGCGCAATAAATAGGTATTTTGAACAAAGAAAATTTACAATGGTCTACTCGCACGCTACGAGTTGAAGGAAAACGATATTTCGTCGAGGACGTCGCCGTCGTCGCGCATCCGCTTATCATTCGTGCTCGTCCCGCGCGCGTTTCGAGCGACCGCGAGCCTCGCTATTGCACCGTATCTCGTCGTTGTTTCATTCACGTTCGTTATCCCGTTCGTCCGGTAATCGTAGACTTTCGAGGAGGTTCGACCTCGAACGATCTCACCGGTTTCGTAGCAATAAGTATCAACAAAGAGATTCCTATACAGGGGCGGACCCTAGCCTAGCCTATGCGCTAATCAACTACGCTCTTACGTTCTAGAGGTATACATGATGATCTGACCTTACGACAGCTGTGATAGGTAAGATTTCCTCCCCTTCCTTAGAAAACTCTAAACCCCCTCCCCCCAATCTTCCACGCTTTGCCTTTCCTTTTTTTTCCTAGCTCTACTCGCTCTCTCTCTCTCTCTCGCTCTCGCTCTCGCTCTCGCTCTCGCTCTCTCTCTCGCTCTCGCTCTCGCTCTCGCTCTCGCTCTCGCTCTCGCTCTCGCTCTCGCTCTCGCTCTCGCTCTCTCTCTCTCTCTCGCTCTCGCTCTCTCTCTCTCTCTTTCGCTCTCTCTCTCTCGTCCGTAGCGCCTCTCATCGCCGGTCGTAAATGTCCTTAAGTATTTATAAAATCACAAACTTGGCCGCGCGCCGAGCCCCTTGACTCAGCAGTGCCGCGAGATATGGTGGCATCACAATTTAATTAACGCACGTTCGACATCCACCTCCTCGTCGGATGTATCGGCTATCTTTCTACGCCCGCGTTGGTCGACTATCCGGCGACAAGTTCCGTTATTCGTGGTACGCGACCAGAAGGTGAGAATCGAGCAGTAATCACGCGAAAATTAAGATTCGCGGGTCCGGACGCGCGGGAAACGCATCGGACGCGATCGAAAGAGGATGAGGATCGGTCGGAAGGGAGACGAAGAGTGTCGAGAGGAAGAAGTGGACGGGGCCACGAAGCGGAAGTTGCGGTGGGCCCAAGATCCGATCGAATACGTTCGAATCCGCGACGTTACAGTGGAATACGTTTGAATATCAGTCGATGTCAGGTCTCGAAGTTCTTCATCGATCGAGTCATAGAGGTTCGATACTTTGACGTTTGGTTCTGTCTTTAAATTTCCGATGAGTTTCGAAGATTTTGTACGAGTAAATGAACGACTTTATGAATTCGTATACTCTGTCATTCGTGTACTCTGTCATTCATAAATTATTAAATTTCTCCGCACTTTTCAAGACGAAATTAATAACTTTATTAACTTCTAGAAACTAATTTATACATTCATCTATATATATATATTTATGCAAAGTACGAAGGACTCGTTAGAAGTGTTAAAACTCGTTAAGACTTGTCGGTCAAAGATTGAAGAAGACTACAAAATCAATGAAAACTTTCAAGATCGAACTAGACGTCGAGTCCTAACAATTCCTTCGAGACGTGCCGGCACCGAATGACGTTCGAAACGATTCGATGGTTCGCGGTGTTGAAAATTGGTAGCGTTTTCGACGGCACAGATTCGAACTCTAATCACCAGCCGGAAGTCTTGCCCGGATAACGGAATCGCGAACAAACGGATAGACGGTCGAGGCGGAGGTTCGAAGGTCGAAAGGTCTCGAACCGGTGGTCGCTAGTTACAGTCGTTACAGTATAGATACACTTATGTACAAGTGGCACCGCTACTTACGGGGCTCGGACTATACGTATTTGCTGGACAACTGTTTAGCCAGCTCCGTATACTTGAGAAATTTCGAGTGCGGGCTCTCCTCGAGGGGAGAGGCCGCTGACTGAGACGGGCTGCCGTTCGCCTGCGGAAGCGGCGGCGACTTGTTGCGCTGGGACGTCGGGGGCGAGGAAGAACTGTGACCGGAAGACGGTCCCGTGGCGGTGTTCTGAGAGACCGCGGCCGCAGCAGCCGCAGCAGCCGCCGCAGCGGCGGCCGCGGCTGATCGGCCGATGGTCAGGGGGTCCGGAATCACGCCGTCTTTAACGAAGTGCATTTTCGACAGGTGGTGCCTGTACGCGCCCTTCGATATGAACGGCGTGTCGCAGAAGGCGCATTTCATGATCGAATCGGCGGTGACGACGGCATCGTTGCAGGCCCAGCTGAACGCCAGGATCGCTCCTGGCGTGGTACCCGATCCAGGCCCGCTCGAGCCAACGCCGCTACCAGCGGCTGCGCCGTGGCTCGATGTCGAGCCGGGACCGCTGCCGGACCTTGCAGCGCTGCCGCTAGGACCTCTCGTCTCCGTCTTGTCGCAAAGCTTTTGCAATGCAGCCAACGGATGACTGCTGGTCTTGCGCCCCTGCGAATCGACCGCGCTGCCCGTACCACCTCCGCCTCCACCACCGCCACCGCCGCTGCCACCACCCGACAGGCTGTCGAACATGGAGGAAAGCGCCCCGAGACTGCTGGATCCTTTGGTGTCTGGCGTTCCGCGTGGCGTCACCGATCGGTCGCTGCTCGTAGGACTGCTGGTGCTGTTCCTGCACGGACTGCGAGCCAGCTGCTCCATTTGTCCGCTCGACCTGGGAGTCGGCGGGTTTACGCGAGGCGAGAGAACCTCCCTGCCTTCCTCCGAACCCTCGTGCAGACTGCTGCGTCGATGGTTGAACGATCCCTGATCCTCCTCGTCTCTACAGTCCTCCATGATTTCCTTCTTTACGAACACGTCCCGATTCGACTGAGCCTGAGACTGCTCCTCGTCGTTTGCGCTTCGTTCTTCGCTCTCCTCGTCCCTGGGCTCCTTCTTCACCACCACCGACGTCGAGCCTGCCGCTGACGCAGCAGCGGCGGTCGCGGAGGCGATCGACTCCTCGTCACCGGATTCTTCCGCGGCCGGGTGATGGCGTCCCGACGTCAGACTTTGCGGGGTCAGCTGCTTGTCGGGTGTTGCGCGATGGTGATGGGAATGCCTCTCCGAATGTCCGACGGACAGGTCTAAACGCCTTTCAGGCGTCATCGAGTCGGTTCTACCGCCGCTGCCTCGTTCCGATACGGAACTGGACTCGCTTCCGCTGCGTTCCCGCCGCGCCGCCGTGCTCGCCGAGTAGTGCTGCTGTTGGTGTTGCTGTTGCTGATACGATCGCAGGAGGTTCATCGTTTGCGGGTCCACCAGCGGTTTCGTGTAGTCCACGCTCTCGTCGATGCCCAGCCGCTTCAGAATGCTCGTGCCCATCGGCGCGCCAGGCTGAGCGTGATGCAAGCCTGGCGTCCCGTGCCTGACGCGGGAATCGAAGCTCTTCTCAATCAGCTTCTCGATGGCGTTCAGAACGGAAGGAGAAGAGCTGCCTGTAGTCTCGTTGGCGGTCGGGGTTGGGGTGTCTTTGCCAGGAGTAGTCGCGTCGCTTGCCGAGGATGGCGACCGATGGTGCCTCGAGGACACTGGCGAACTGTCCTCGTTGACGCTCTTGCGACCGCTCTCGGACGGCGGCAACGTCGCGGGCAAGTGATTCGACATGAGCGCGTTCTTCAGAAAGTTCCGTTGATTCGCACTCACCGTGCCCCCACCGATGCACTGACGTATATGATCCACGAAGATGGTCGTCTCGATCTTCTCGCCGCACTTCTCGCAGGTTATTCTTCCCGCGTGTTTCCCGAGGCTGTGGCCAAGACCCGCCGCGGCATCGCCATTCTTGAACTCGTTCTGAGCCCTCTCCAACTCCAGCAGCTTCCTCACGGGCAGCGATTTCTTGCGTTTCTCCCGCGTCTGTCGACGCCGTCCACCGCTCTCGGTGATCGAGCGCATTATGTGCTCTTTGTAGTGCGAGTTCTTCACCATGTGGTTGCTCAGCTCCTTCAACGAACTAAACGCCTGGTCGCAAACCTTGCAGGTCAGCACGGCGCTCACGTGGCTGCTGGTCGTTCCCGAACCCGGCCCTGCGGTGTTCCCACCGTGAGGACCAGTGGTACCACCGCCAGGGACCGTCGTTCCACTCCCACCGCCACCAGCGCTCACAGCGCCACCTCCGCTTCCACCGCTCCCACCACCGCCGCCTTTATTTTCATCCGATGATTTCCAGGAGATGATCTGTTCCTGAGAGATGATATTAGTGTAGTGTTGCGTCTGCTGCATGTGCGATGTCATCTCGGCCAGGGAGCGGAAACTCTGTCCGCACCACATGCACTTAAGAATCTGCCTAGTTTGCTCGGCCCCCTTGCCCAACCACACGTCCTGGCCGCGCACCAGCTTTCGCGGTAGCGGCATCGTCTCCTTGATCAGCAAGTTCAGCTCGGATGGACTCTGCTTGCTGCTGGGCGTCGCGGAACCGCCGCCACCGGATCCGCTGTTGCCCGACGACGTCGTTTGAGGCTGATGAGATTGCTGGGGCGTCGGAATGCTCTGTACGTTCGTCTGTTGGGGATGCAGCGTGGATCCGGCGGGTGGCACCGGCATGTTAACGCCGCAATGCTTCGCCTCCTTCATGTGCGTCGTCATCGCCGCCAACGTGGGGAAGCTTTGCTTACACCAGACGCACTTTAGCACGTCCTTTGCTTGATCGGCGCCCTTGTTCAACCAATGCGATTGCCAGGCGCTGTGTCGACTGCCCGACGTCGAACCGGTTACGTTTCCAGCGGCGGTCGCTACACCACCTGGTCCACCGGAGGTCGCACCCGACGACGACCTGAACAGATCCTCGCCTCCCAACTTGCTCAGTTCGGACATCTTCTCGAGCGCCTTGGTCGCCTCGCTCGGTTGGTACGATTTCTCCAACGCGGACGGCGGCTTCATCTTGCCGTTCCAGAGCTGATGGTGGTCCATCACGCCGGCGGTGCTCTTCGGCGAGAGCTGCTGCTGACTAGTGGCCGCTGCCGCTACCGCGGCGGCGAAATAGGGGAAGTGAGAGGCCACCACGGGCGACGTCCACGGCGACACGACGGGGGGCCTGCCGAAACCGACCGCGCTCACGGCTTGCGTTGGATCCTGATGGGCTGTCGCGGCCGCCGCGGTACCTGCTAACCTTGAGGACTTGCGCACGGGTGGTGGCGGAGAGTCTTCGGGACCTGGCCGCTTTCTGCTGGGCACGGACAGGTCCAGGGGTCCGTTGTTCGTTTCCGTCGACGAGGAGGGGGTCGGTGGCTTGCTCAGGTTCAGTATCTGCTCGTCCTCGTCGTCCTCGGTCGAAGAAGCCTTTCTCGTGCTGAAGTCGAGGACGGCTGGCAACGGTGTCGCCGATGGTGACACTTCGCCCACGCTGCTCGGCGAGACCAGCAGACCCGGAGTGGCGGCTGGCGGCGAACACGAGGACGAGACCAACGGCGACACCGAGCCCCGAGACAGGGGCGAGTGTCCGAGCAGCAGCCTCTGGTGAGTCTGTTGCAGATACGCCGCCATCATTGCCGCGGAATGGGGCGGTAGCAGAGGATGACTGCCGAGCGGAAGGGGCACGATGCCGCTCGGGCTGACAGGACTCGCGCTGCTTCTCGTTGCGGGCGGCGGTGGACTACCAGTCGCCGGACCGGACGATTCCCGAGAATCTCTCGAGGGACAGCGCGGACTCATTGGTTCTCTGGAATCATGAAACAGAAGGGAAGAACGTTATGTGACGTCGACGAGAGTGCTCGATAATATTTCGTTGGGGATACCGAACCCTTTCGCTACTATGCGCTGTTGCAACCATTTCGAGGGGGATGATCCGGGTGGATTTTGTACAGTACCAGGTAGAAATTATAGTGGTTGACGAGTGGAAACGAATTGTACATTTTTAGAAAATGTTGAATCCATTGTTACAGTTTATATCACTTCCAGAACACCCGACCCAAACTTAACAATTTGATATTCGCGTTAATGATATTCAATTTTCGTAATTTCGCAGGTCTTGTCGTGTAAAATTTGATACAAACAAAGACATCCTTAAATTGAATGACATGCTTTAATTAACGGTGCGAATAATATAAATTATAATACGCTGTCCGCCCAGACGGCCACGCCAAAAAGAAATGTACATGAATTGAAACCCTTTTTTATATTCATGTGGTTAGAATTATTAGAGCTAACTTTTTACTTTGTATTTAGAAGTAGATAATTTAATGAGTACATATTAATTCGTGTTAGAAATCAGACACCTGAGATTCGTATTTAAAATAAAAGAAATAGATTCATAAGCAATGATTATGTATGTGCTTCAGGTTAAGAAATACACCTGCCCGTTTTTCGACACTAGTTATTCTAGTTGCCAGACATATTCTCGGTGGTTCGTAGCTATTTCGGAGTTATCAATTAGGTACATCTATTGCTGGTTCACCGATTCTAGAATGCACATTGACTGGTATAGGAAAAGGAAGGAAACGTGGACGTGTGTCTAGTCGCGAAGAAAATCAATGAATTAAAAATCGATGGTTTTCGCCAGAAATCGGACAACCGTCGGATGACTGACACGAGGAAGATTACGTTTATTCCGTGCCAGTGATCGATATCGGCTTAAACAATGTACGAAATGCGACTCTAAAAACGAAAAGCAATCTATATTGCAAGCACACTTGTAAGGGGATAAACGAGATATGGTTTATGTAACTCGCTTAGGTGAAAATAGGATTAAAGCTAGGAAACTCTAAAATTTGTTAGTAAACTTACTGCTAACCGTTTCAGGCGGTTACTCTTCATTTACGATAATGCGATTTGAGCTGAGGCACCCATGCTACTAGCGCCAAAAATGTTTAGAAATAGCGAGCATGTACAAAATTAATATTACATTGAGAGTTTACAGATATCGTTAAAAACGATCTGTTTTCTAAGTTTTCTCGACGATACGATCGATCCCAGACTGTCTTACAAGGAATTCCATTTGAGCGGGAAATCAGCTCGACGGAATAGCGTAGGAACTTTATCGCTTCGAGTTATTTTTTACCGAAACCACTAACGTAATTCTATCTTAAAATCCTCATATCTTATACTTTTGATCATTCTTTAATTTATTTGTAGTCTACCCCATGCGCCAATCAATGGAAGTGCTATAAATTTGTTATTCGAAACAATTAGGTACAAGGCCTGTCGTATTAAAATTTAAAGCATTTAATGTAGTCGTTAGAATTCGTAATAAGCTGTACGAGAGTATTCGGAGTATTATACGTCCCTTGTTCCGAAGGTAGCCACGAACACACAGTCGGAACCGTTTAACAACGGTAAACGGCTCGTTGCAACTACACGGAATATTGTAGAATATATTATTTAATTACCACTTCGTGCCAACACGGGTAAAATGAATTAAATACCGCGCAGCAACACGCGTTGTTCCCGCCGCAGGCATCCGTTACGCTCGTACAACGCCAGAACTAACCGACCAACTCATCCGTAGCGAAAGGGTTGAAGATTGCGCCCTCAACGTTAACAACGTCGCGACCGTTCGACCCGAACATCGTCTGACAAATCGCTTTCGCGACAATGGTCAACGCCTGGACATCAGATATGTGCGAAACTCTATTTGAATAATATAAATCTCAAACGCAGAATGATTTATGCGCGATGCCACGCTATTATTATTTCTCGGTTCATTGTGGAACATTTCATTTTGTAATTCAAATTCAATTCTTGATTCGACAAGCGATCGATGCAATGTTTATATTTATTTGCAAGAATAGCGATGACTTCATGTACGTATTTAATATGATTACAATATGATTACTCTCTGATAGGTACAACTGTGATTGGCAAGAAAGCTCTTTCCTTGTTAATATACGGTAATAATAATTTATTTCGAAAGTCTTGTAGCGATGCAATAAAATCAATATGAAATCACCAATGGGTATTCGAGAATCGTTAACAATTAAAGACTTTGTTCGTCTCCCTTGAACACTGACCGACGAAACTCCCGCGTGTCAGCCACGATTGACGAACAATTTGTGCGGGCACTGTGTCACTGCGGCGTCAGCCATCTGCCGATGAACGGGTCGGATCAGCGATCTTGGTACTCGCGGAAAAACCGCGAGAACAATCGATACCTGTCGGAGGCTCGTTAACGCGTACTCGGTCGCGAGTACAGGCCTACGAGCGCGTGGATCGTCGTGATCCTTCTCCCATGGGTGATGATCGGTGGCGTGGCTGCGTGCGCGGGCGCAAACACGGACACGGGGCCACGAACACAGGTATCCCAGGAAGAAAGAAAGAACAGTTCTGGATTAACCCTTCGCCGCGTACGTCCCCGATGCCACTGCATTCGAGTTAAAGCGACGTTTGAGGGGTTAAGAGGTGCGCGGTACGAGGAGAGAGTAAAACGTGAACACCGTCGAGTTGCTTCGCGTCGGGAAGGCTGACTGCGACGTCTGACCCAGTACGGTTCGCGCGGCAGATAATACTTCTCGAGTGGAATAGGAGCACGCGACGCGAATCTCGCGTAATCGTCGCGAGGAGCGCCGGGCGCGAGGTTGCAGGCTTGTCGACGGCCCGCTCGTAACTGACTGCTCCTGACTGAATGCCGAATGCGTGCCGCGAGATGAAAGGGGAGCACCGGCACGCATGCAGGGGAAGTTTTCGGGGGCTGCGCGGCGCGGGGGGCACGGAGGCGCCACCGACGCAGCCCGCCACCATCGCACACATACCCGCCGCCCCCAGCACACACATCCACCGCCCCCGTGGCAAGCGGTGATGCGGCAAAACGGTACCGAAGCGGTGTCACCGACGGCGTTAGCGAGGATCGCCTCGCGCAGCTCGACGCGTAACACGTGCCTATCTCTATTAGCTGTGTGACGTCGCACGGCAGTCACTGATATCAGTCTGGCACCGGCTTATTTATCCCTTCGTCTACTCCCACCCCTTCCGCCCGTCTCTATCGGTCGCGTTGCCTCCCTCTCAGCTGTTGTCTCCTCTGCCTTCGTCTCTCGAGCTTCCTTTCGCGACTAGTTATCGCTTTGCGGCCTACTCGCGGTGCTATGCAGTCGTTGCGTTCTTACGTCGCGGGGTATCTTAACGCTAAAACATCCGAGACCAAGAGGTTCAAACTTCTATTTAAAGTCGATTAATTATTGGCAATGCTTCGACTGCAACCTTTGGGGCGCAGTTAAAGTAGCAGAGAATTACTAACAAAGGGGGATGTTCACCCTCCCATTTTTAGTATACAAGTTTGATAATCCATAATAGACGTTCCGTGTGATCGATCAACTTGCATATATTTTTCAAAGGAAATGAATATGTAGCGAATACTGAGAAACACGAACCTGTTGGCCAACGTACAGGTTCTTAAACATAATGTCTGATTCGTACGAACCAGCGTCAAGTAGGCAGCCTCGGTTCGGATTTGCCTCGACCACAAAGTGTTAATAGCGTTTCGCCGCGTCTCGCTCGCGCACGTCACGGATCCGTGACGATTCGTTGCGCTCAAACAACGAGAACACCCGTGTGTGTACACGAGAGCCCCAGGACGGCGACTTCAAAGCGCACAGCAGCATGGCTCTCGTTGATTTAGGCGGTTTACGATGAAGCCCTCGGTAAAGCACCGGCTAATGAGTTTGAAGCGGACCGCGTTTGTCGAAATTTACGGTCATACTTCTTTTTGTCCTTCGCGCCTGCAGTCTAGGCCTCCGTCTAGACGTCGCCGTTGCAAAGTTTCGGAGACGTTCCATCGATATGCGGTTGGAGAAAATTGTCGAAAAGCAAGGTGGTTTACCTGTCGGGAGGTCCCGTGTCCCTTAAAATCGTGGGATTCAATCTCGCGGTAGCGGAAGGCGGTGGCGTGGGCGGCGTTGCATCCTCGTCGTCCTCCTCGTCGGTCGCGTCGCCATCCTCTTCCTCTTTGGTTGCAGCCGCACAACCCCTCTCGCTAGGGCTAATCGGCCCGTCATCCTCCACGCAATCGCCTTCCTCCCCTTGGAGGTCCGTGCCAGGCCCTGAGCCTTCGACTCCGTCCTCCCCTGAAACGAAAAATCAAAGGATCACGTAAATTTATACCGAATTTATCTCCGATAATGAAACGAAGGATGGACGTTCAAGGTATATGTACACATGAGACAATATATTCTTATACGAGCCAATCGCGATTTAGGCGAGAATTACACGGAATAGCATTAGAAATTTTTCTGAATACCGATTAAATACCTTTTTTCGATAAACAATTTGTTATTCGTTGGAACTATTATTTGGTATACTTGTACAGCTAGTTTCATATTTGTTTTTTAATCGCGAATGTGAACGACCATCATCGTCTGATAATCAACAACGTCTAGATGTAACATTGAACATCTGTAAGAAAAATATACAGATTGCGTGCTACGTGCAAATCTAAGCGGGTAGGAGACAAGCATGCTATATCTAATACTAACGTAACAGAATATTTGGGGACTAACTTTTGTCTGTTTCAAAATTGAGGAGTGGTATCGTTAAATAGTATTTAACGATACTTTAGTGTTGTGTGAAAATTTCCAGATGTTCGATTAGTTCAACAACTCGTAACACGACGAGTCGTTACAGGGATCGTCGAACAGACGGACGATCGCGCAGGTGAAGACGAGTAAGGAGCGGGGGAGAAACAAGAAGAGGGAAGAGTGGAAAGGAAGCATGGGGTCTGACAATAGAAGGGAGAATTTGGGAACGACGGTGTCAAGAATGGTGGAACGACGCAAAGAGCAAGACAATAGCGCTATCTGTTCATTTATCAGCCTTTCGCGACGACGACGACGACTGTGTCGACGTTGCGAACGACGCGTCGATGGCGAGGCTGCATCGGATGCGTCGAGCGAGATCACGGTGGGCCATTGTCGAGCCAGCCAGAGACTTCCGTTCTCCGTATTATGATTCTTAATCAAATCGTTTTGAACCTACGATAACGAACTACGGGGTCGGCCATCGTATCGTTCTCGCCGTCGAAACGTTTCGTCGAAGTAGGTTGCGCTTTTTTGGATCTCGAATCGTCGTAGCTGGGCAAAACTAAGTTAAACCATCTGTTCGATGAAGGGTGCAAAGGTAGAGTTAAACAAGATAAGATGGCGAACATCCCTAGGTACGCAAACATAGAAACCAATTTATTTGTTTATTCGAATGCACAGCCTTCTAAAAAAAAAAAAGACGACAGAGTGTTCATCGCGGCTCACATCAAAAGTTAACCGCGCGACAAAGAAGGTCAACGAGAAACATAAGAATGACGAGAACGAGTGACAATTGGAACGAGTGACAATTGGAACGCATTGGCGTAAAACAGCGATTGAAGAACTATTCAAGTTTCCATGATTTTGTGACACCTTACTACTATATATTGGATGGATCGAGCGGCCTAGTCCCTTTGCTCCGGTCTTCTCTAGTTTGTACATACTCGGGAACTTAACGTGGCCGGTCAGAAGGATGGTCCCGAGACGCGACGATCGCCATCTTGTTCCGGAGTCACGCGTCCCCGTTCGAGAACCCGAGGATCCCGATCTTCGGGGACCGAAGAAAGCGAAAGAGGCGGAAAGGAGCCTGCACACCTCCCTTTCGAGAGGGTGGGGACAACCAGGACGAAGAGCACCGTCCTACTTTGCCGACTGGCCAACCAAACGATCGTTTGTTCGCCGATGGGCCGCGGAAGAAGGAGGGAAAGGAGATCGCGCATTGATCCGCGGAGGCATCGGCAACTAATTACGCAGATTTATGTCCCCATTGTCCATTGTCTCTCTCATCCGGAGCGGCCCTCCGTAGCCCTGCGCGACCGTGAACGATTCGATGGAAGAGCTGCTGGCTGCCTGCCGCTGGCCAGCGATCCAGCCTGGAACGGGAGGTGCTCCGAGCAGGAACGACCAACGACCACGAAGACGACCAACGTCGACGCCGTGAACGAGGAAGACGAGAACAAACCGGGACAAAAGGAAGAGCCCGAGAATGGTCTGGAACCGAGCTTCGTACCGAGAAGGGATACGCGAGAAGTCGAGAGACCAGGGCGGACCACCGGCGGACAGCTCCGCCCGCTTCGAACATCCTCGATATCCTTTCCGTCCCGTTTCCTCTCGTTTCGCCTCGCTTCGCGTAAAAACGGACGCGTACCTTTTGCACCTTCCTGTCCACCCTACTTCTTTCCTTCCCTCTTTTTATTCCCATTGTGTTACTTTCTTTACTCTTGTTTGTCCCTAGGACGACATCCTCCAAGTTCCACTTTTGGGGTCACTCGAGAACCCTCACGGACTTGAATTTCATTACAT
This sequence comes from Hylaeus volcanicus, assembly GCF_026283585.1. Taxonomy (NCBI): domain Eukaryota; kingdom Metazoa; phylum Arthropoda; class Insecta; order Hymenoptera; family Colletidae; genus Hylaeus; species Hylaeus volcanicus. Next base: position 25,636,092 of record NC_071979.1, read on the forward strand.
TTGAGTTAGCTCTGCTGGATTTATGGAAGACAAATTTCTTATTTTCTTCTACCTTCGTTCTTCTTTTATCTGTATGCTTATGCATATATTCATTTTTTGCGTGTGCATACAGCCAGTCCTATAAGTATTCGTATCCGCTATATCTATTAAAGAAATTCATCGAAATTAAATGCTAGATTCGATGTTTCCAAATAAAGTTTTCATTATAAATATATCTATGAGTAAAGTTTATTCATGCATGACTGTGATTAACTTTATAACTGAAGCGTAGTTTATCAGACAACCGTGTCAGTTCGTATAGAGACTTCTGTAAACGAAGCATTGAAGCCATTAAATTTTGTCCGAATATTCTATCGTATCTAGAATTAATACAAGTACTGTACGTACTCGTGCATGTATGTAATTTTATATCTCGAAAGTAGTTTATCGAAAATCTATGAAATTTGACATGATGGCTTCTGTATAGAGGTTATTTATGTACCTGCACCAAAAAATTGTAGAATACAGCATTTCACGCAAGGATTGAGAAGATATCACATTCCCCTCTATCAAGTCCCGAGAAAATTCCGACAGTTAAAATCCATAAAATTTGATAAATTCCAAACCAGTTATCGCAAATTCCAGGAGCTTCCTGACGGTTTCTTCGGTCCCCGAGCCTTTCGAGGCAGCAAAAGTCGAAGGCGTCTGGACGATCGTGACGTATCGAGGAAATGGTCGCGAAACGAGCCAAAGCGGGGCTCCTGTGCTACGGATGGAATAGAATGCGAGTGGTGGCGCGAGCCGAAGATCTTGTATCCCCATTGGTGGACCGCTAACGAGGAGGCTAGCGCAGGGTTGCATATTCAGGCCTCCGGATAGATACGAGAGGAATAAGGAGCGTGGCGTACCGAGCTTGAAAGCAGCCGGGCCCTGACATCGACTCCGAGATCGCTGCTTCACGATATCCGCTCCTCTCGGCTCCAGCCAAACGTTGCGCCTCACCAACCATAGGGATATATTAGTAGATAGGTACCAACGCTTTCGTTGCTCGTTTCGCCCATGAAACCAGACTCTACGTACATACGTGCATGCGCGCACGCTTGACTCCTGTACCAACATCCACATCTCGGATCCATCCCCCCTTGGTCAACAATCTTGTCCGTGTTTCTTTCGGTCGCCCTCCTACGCCGCGCCAATACACCAGCGGTACACGATGCGCAACAATAATTAGTCTTATCGGCCAATCCTCTCCTTCTGTTCCTCTTGCCTTCCTCGCTCGACTTTTTCCGCTCCTCAAAGTCCCTTTTTTTTTCTTACTCGTCTTACGTCTCTTCTCTCTCCTTCTCACTTTCTTGCATATTCTGCTCTTCCGTTTACATCTTTTGTTTTCCAGGTATATTTTTCGCGTTTCGAGCCCTTCATTATGAGAATGGTACAAGTCCACCTCTCTTTGAAAAATGAAGTTCTTGCGAGCAATGCTTCAAAAGTATGTCGACTTTATTTGTAAGAAAGGTTTCATTGTCTAAGAGGCAATATTTCTTAATGAACGCGTTGACCCGAGTTCAGTTGCTAAATGGAATAAGAAAAGTATTCGTTATGAAAATGGCGTAAATCCACGAACACGAACCATCCTACACCCCTTCAACAACGTTAGATCGGTATCACGAAGAAAATGCGAGGACGTAATGTAATCGATGTAATACACCCCACTCGTACATCGTGATTATTTTGAAAACCTCGGTCACACTTGAACGTAAATCTGTTGTATTTCGGAACAAAGGAAGATGGACTACATCGGTCCGATAATGAACAGCTCGTGTACACCGATAAGGCCATTTCTTACAACGCCAGTTCTGTCGTTTATCAAACACGCTGTGTATTCCTTGCGAATCTGCTCCTTGTGCGGCTCTCCGGAGGTCTGAATACGGACGGTCCAGCGGCTTAGCGTACACGTGTCGGTACATGGCACCGGTTAACCGGTACCACGATATCCGTGCTGTGTACGAGCTATGCCGCGAGCCGCTCGGCAGCCACGTTGGTCACGCTCGCGACTCCTTTGGACGATGGGACGCGAAGATCGATGCTTTCTAATTGCTGAGAAGCCAGCTCGCCCCGACGTACCAGCTGGATCGCGCGTTCAACAGCGAACCGATTGGTATTTCAGCCGCGTTCGAGGTTATAACACGATCCAAGAACTTGTCGCAGACTGGCTCACGAAACGTGACAATTTCTTGGTCGGTGTTGCCTGAGAACACCGTTATGGCCCTGGTCCGATGCTCCAAGATTTGATTAGAGTGTTTAAAGTCGCCTTTAAAGTCGTTCGTTTTCGTAATTGTAGGAATTGTAGAAAATTCAATCGACGCCACTTAGATCGACAACCAATAGAAAATATACGATGTTCATTCGTGAGTCGATTGCAATAGACTGATAGGCGAAAAAATGATCGTTTATTGTACTCATTATAGAAAAGATGACGTAACACGAATCTGTACATTCCGAGGAATCTGGCAATAGTTATTTAACCGAGATGTGATGAGAATGTTGAAATATGCGTGCGTAAAGGTCGAACCGTCGTAGCGGGAACAAGTCATTTAACGAACTGGTGTTAACCATGAAAGAGGAGTTCACGTTTCGTTGCGTAATTTCTCCAAATCCGTCGCATTATTATTTTTTTCATTGTTTATTTTGGGAACTATAACGTAATATAACGAACAATTATCTTGTTATTTGAGATTGCTGAAGTGTATTTATGTCACACACTTGTTACAATTTTTCCAAAATGTTCAGAAAATTATTCCATCGTACTATCACGCGCTTCTCCGACGCCGAAGTCGTAAACCAAGGAATCACGTCAGAAGTCGCCGGCGCCCGAGTCAGGAGAGGGAATATTACCGGCGGATCGCTCTTGCGTGCACCACCTCGCGCTACAAAAGCGGCGAAGATGATCAGGACCGTAAATTTTAATACGGGCGAGCTTTACGGTAGCGTCGACTCCCGTCCGGTCTAAATTTATGCGCCATCGACGCGCGTTAAATCAGCCGCGTTTGCCAGCAATTAAACCGGTTGTTAAAACATCGCGCGCGTTGCGAAAATTTCAGACGGACCCGCGGCAAGCGTAATTGTTTGCCGGGCAAACCGAGATAACGAGTTTTTCGTCGCAAGCGCGAACGTCTACTTGGAGCGCTATCGCCGTCTCCATCTTTCAACGTTGACGGCCGCTGCTCACCTTGGCCCCACCGTTTGGTGAACACACAGGTACCACGATCTCAAGAGAGCAAGGGTAATTCCCCTGGTGTTGTCGCGCATGGCTATATCGGTCAGAAAACATCCAAGAATAAACGTCCTTACAATCCGACAGACTAGAGTTAAACGGAGACTCTCAGCGCCTGCTTTGACGAATCGAATAACGAAAGGAGGACTGATTATTATGATCCTTGGTTTGGTTAGTTTGGGGAATGACGAAAACACGATACAGGGGTTTTGGTACCTTAGGTGACATAGCGCAAGAATTACATTCTTCAAGGGAGCAAATCCTAGAGAACGGACACATTGCCCACCCTTCAGATACAAAAATTGAGATTTATTTTCATTCGCCATAAGTTCGTAAGATTTAAATAAATGCAACGTATCCCTAAAGACATACGAGCAACTGAAACTAGAACAATCGAACCATCTGGCGCGGGATAACCACTCCTTGGTCAACGGTTGACTAGATCCTGCTCCAAAAACTTGCATCCAAAGCGGACCAAGTTCCATCGTTGAAAAACTCAGCAAGCACCGCTACGAGAAGTAATACCGTTCGTTATTCAGCCTTTGTCGCGTCATAATTAAACTAAAATGACTCGTTATCCGTTTGGAAGACAGTTCATTCATGCTCCATCATCTTCAGCTCATTCCAGTGGGTTTGAATATTGGTTTACAGCCAATAAGTACCACGGTGAGCTTGAACGCGAGCAGCGAACCGGAAATAAAACGGCGCGTAATAACGAGTATCCGTGGGGGGCGGGGGTGTCGACGGCGTGGTAAAGCGGGCGAGGTAGCCGAGGAGCGTGGAGGAAGGAAAGAGCGTAGGAGGGCGGGAGGTGGGAGGGGAACAAAAGGAGCAACGGAGGAGGACAAGGCAGGGCAGGACAGGACAGGAGAGGAGATGAATTCCTGATGCGAGAACCGTCGGGAGGCTGGCGAGGAGAGTGACAGGAGGCAGACGAAGAGACGAACGGATGGACAGGCGGGCAGACAGACGGACGAACGGACGAGCGGGCGGGTGGGCACGACGAAGAGAGACGAAGAGCAAAGGGAGGCTCCGCATTGTGATTCTCTCGCGGTCTGCCAGAGAGTGACTGACGGGTGAATCCATTCTCCTTCCTCTGTCCTTCTTTCTGCCTTTCGCTCGTTCTCGCCATCTTCCACCCGACGGCTTCTTCCTCTCGAAGCAACCGGCTCTCGAATCCTCGCTCGACCTCGAAGCCCGTTCAGGACGTACTCTCGTTTTGCCAGCAGCACCGTCTCGGGACGCGTTCGTTCGCGCCCTCGCCGATAATTCTCGCGTTACGACCACTTCCGTCCGGTAACCGGAGGTCGAGGCATCTCTTGGTCCATCGGTTCCTCCACCGCTCACCTGATGTATTCGGCGAGGGAAGAAGAAGAGGCGGAGGGACACGAATCGGAGAGCCCAGAATTAACGACCAGTCGCTTTTCCAATGAGGCACAGCCGAACCGTTCCCGTCCTGTTGTTCTAGATTCTTGTTCTTCTTGGGTTAGGGGGAGGAGACCCTATCCCACATATTCGCGATTCCTCCCCCTCGGCCAGCCCCGTTGTCCGATCGAACGACGCGTTCGCGCGTTGATGCAAATGTTTACTGTTCGGTTCCCCACGTTCGGAGTTCTTCTGCGTCGTCTTTTTCGAATCGCTTTGTCTTTCCAACCGGATCGTCGGGTGGTCGTATTCCGTGAGTCACTTAGCCGTCCGAACGAGACGACAGGCCCCGAACCGAAGACGGAGCACCGACCTACGGTAGTCTACCTGACTGATTGACCGATGAGGCGACTGTTATCCTAAGTCAACACTCACTCCATCAGCCTGTCGAATCGTCTCCCCTCATCCTCCGGCCGCGCCGCGTTCCATCGTTCTCGTTCCAAGCGGGCCGCAGCCTACGCGTCACGATTCCACCTCTTGTAGAAAAAACACGTCGTTCGTCTCGCGAATGCCCAACTGCTGTTCGTCCCCTTTTGCCGAGCCCCCCCGATTAAGACGTTCGATCTGTCGGCCCACGCGTTCTTCGATGCGTTCCTGGCCACGTTCTTGCGCCGCGTCCGGTCCGTGCGAAATTTTCGGCTGGTCCGTAACTTAACGATTGTACTTTGTAACCAGGGACAATTGCTTGTCAATTATCTGAAACTATCGCACCTACTGAAACTACCTGGCATAGTGGTCATTTAAATAAATATGATACGTATTACTATTTATCACCTTCGTCGCTGACATACATCCCCGTTCACGAGTATGTGGACACTTCCTTAATTGGAATAAGTACCTAAAAAATGTTACGAATATATTGATAAATATCACTTGTGTTTCTGTATTCAGTTCGCAGTATGATACTAGATTGTAATACACATTTTATAATAACAATTTACGGTGTACATTAATTATTCAGCGAAGTTGATCCGCATATTTATGAACAGAAGAATATATGCGAGAATTAATTTAGGTGTTAACTAAATGTAAGTCAGTCGTCGATGCTTCAACCCGTATTCCATAAACAGTCAGCACCATCCACACGAAAAGAATACATTAGAACTCCTCTCAATGTAAATTGTACATGAATATGGAACACCCATCTCGTCATACAAGTCTATCGAAGAAGAATTGATAGAGTTTCGTGTGACCACTCTATATGATGATCTCACAGGTGACTGCGTTTATGTGACCTGATGATACGTAGGGTATCCCATAAGAAATAAAATACGTTCCAGAAGTCGAGGACCACCGTCCCTCAGCCTGCAGGGCGCGAAAAACAATCGACGCTAAACGGCGCGGCTGGCGCCAAGTTATTCGAGGCGGAATCGGCGCGCTGGGCTCTCTCCTTCAATTTTCCACGGATATTCCAAAGTCGCGGCACTTGGACATGCCTCGTTCAATCTCGCGCGATCGACAACGCCCGTGAAAACCCCGAATCCGCGTCGCACGATTGCTTTTCTCCGCCACCGTCGTCTTCCCTCCATTTACGCCCACGCTCTGCTTTTCTTTCTCTCTGTCGGTTCTGTATCCGCGCGTTCTTTGACGCGCATTTACGTCCTTGCCACGGTGTCTTCCTTCGTCTCGCTCCGTTCCCGTGACTGTTTTCGCGTCATCCTTCGAAACGACAAGCCTCGAGATCTTGGATTTCCGTGACTGGCGTTTCGGTTGCAAAATTGTTGTTCCTCTTTGTAACAAAGCCGCGCGCCGAGTGCCGGAGAATATTACGTGGCGGAATCCGCGAAGCTCTGTCCCGTGCCTTCCATTCCGTTCGACCACTATTTCATCGAGCCATGAACCGCGGATTGAAGGTACCCCGAAAATAACCGTTTCAAACTGTTATAGAAATGGTCTTGGTGAAACGGTTACGATGAACAAAAATATACTTGGGACTGTTATAGGCAGAATTGGCTCCGGAAAAGTTACGGATCATTTCGTGTTACTGCTCCGATATCGGTTCCGTATCGACCCTATCCGGTTGCGACAGGAAATATTTCGCATTTCATTACGTAGATACGTTAAGCATTCTATGGAAATTCATTTTTGTTCTATACCTTGGTTACTTCGTATAATGCGAATTGTACGTTAGATAGCCGCAACCTTTATTCTTGAAGAACCGTGTACATGTTTATCTGAGTAATGCAAAATAAGTAAGTAACACGCATACATCAGGCGCATATATGTTACGTGCATAGAATATACCATATGACGCATGCAAATATCATGTACACATGAACCACGTTTAATTGTTGCTGGTCAGTATTCTGGGTCATGGAAGTTTTCAAACATCGCGTTCAGCCCCTAGTTTTTCGCGACGCTCCAGTCGAGCAACGCTATATTTGGAACGAAATCAACTGGTCGGTCAAGGCCACTGAGAACCTACCCCATCGTTCTACCACTTGTGTGTTCGCCCAAACGTGCTGACGCCTGTTCTCCCCTTCCCTCTATTTCTGCGTAACAGAGGTCCAGGATACCGTAAACGACGGATAGCTATAACGAGGACACGAAAAGAACGAGGGAAACATATTTTCTGATTCGTAAGTTGCATTTTTCGACATAAAATGTCGACCAACAATGAAATGCATCGTTGAAAACCTGTAGTATGTGTAGACCTCTTGTATAAAATCAGCTGTATTGCGTCGTAAACTTACTACCGTCGAATGATCTTAAGTTGTTTCTATTAAGGTGCGCGCCAATCGGCTAGATAATAGTAATAAAATACTCCTTCTCCCTTGGTACTTTTAATCATTTCAGCTACGAGTATAAATGCTACTCTGCCTCTGAGTGATGTTCACGATACGAGAGAAACCCGACTTTTTACTCATTAATCGTGTACTCATAATAGCAGTGCTATTATTCATTGTTGGTAGATCAGCCTTCCCTGCTACTGTTAATTACCATGAATCATAACGGACAGTTCTGCTAATCGGTAGGAATGTTCAGGAAGCGTGCAAAACATCTTACTTGGCGCGATGTGCTCTTTAATTAGAAGTTCGATTTCGAAAGAAATTAAACTCTCATTTCTCCGAAAGCTTAGGACATCCTGTTTTCGCTGAACGCATCGATATAAATATGACCCAAGAAATGGTTAACCAGGGAGCTTTCATCGTTGAATCTGAATTCCATCCAAAGGTATTCTTTCCAGGTCTCCGGTATAGAGTCTCGACTGCCGTGATTGGCGATCGGCGGGTTGGAGCAGCCAATCGATTTAGTCTCAACTGCAGACGCGTACGCGTCAAGTTGCACCGCGTCTACGTCATGTTTGGCAGCTTCTTTGTCTACGACTTGGCTACGGGCGAGTGAACGAACTCGTCGCGCCAAGATAACGGGCGACGGTGTACGCGCGAGACGAAAAGCATCCGAAGAGAATCGTTTCGGCGCTGGTTAGCGAGAAACCGACGAAGACGGCGAAAGAAACGAACCGTGGAAAGAGGAAGGGAAACATTGGACCACGAAGAGGAAAGGAGGGACGCAAAAGTGGAAGATGACGAAGCGACAGCCTCGCAAAGGCGACGGTGAGTGATGGACTGCTGCTACTTGGCGACGGAGAAGCCGAATCTCGCGGGAAAAGTGTCCCCGGATCGGTCAGAAACGGTTTGCTCGGTAAACATAGTTACGCCCGAGTAATTAACGTTCGGATTAACGCGAATAAATTAAACGAACGTCCGACGTAACGTTTTAGCACGAAATTTTGGCAGCCGTCGCGTCGTTATCCTTTCGCGACTAGACAAAGAGGTTCAAGAGGTCTGTTTACTTCGGAGGTTCTTACGGATTTAAATCTTAAGTGCATTACTTTTATCGTGGAGGACATTGGTTCACATTGAAGAATTGTTCACTGCACGAATCAATTAACTCCACTTTTTGAAAAATCTTCAATTTAAGTGTCGAAGCACTCGGTGTAGTCATAACTTTTTATATTTATAATAACTTTCCTGAATAATACAGATTAACACCATTAAACGACAAAATCTTCAGAGGCCAATGTACATTATTTCGTCGCGTTTCTCAACTTTTTGTTTTATGGAGTTAATCGATTTCTGCAATGAACGGCTTAAATATCGTGGATGCACTACTTACTAATAAAGCGGAAGAAACCTTTGAGGAAACTTTTTAAGACACAATGTCGTCTAGTGCAAAGGGTTAACGGTGCTGCCGCCGGTGGTCTCTCGCGACACCGAAGTGGATTGGAGCCGTGGCACGGGGAAGCGATCTAGCGAGTCGCCGCGTCGCGCGTACTTGACCGAATGGTATTAATGATCGAGCGCGCGCGGTCGCGCCGTAGGTGCGTCCGTTGATGCAGGTAGGACGACTGGATGATGGATGACAGGGTACACGTCCGGTAAGACCGACCGTTCGTCCGTTCCTTCGTTTGTTCGTTCGCTTGCTCGCTCGCCCATCCGTCCGTTCACCCGATCGCGCAACAGGCGACAGTGATGATCGATGCGTAGCTGCCGTAGGTGCTGCCGTTGCTGCCGCTGCTCCCGCTTAAAAAGGCGAAAATCCACAAACCCGTTTCGTGTCCTTCTGCGAAACGTCGGGCATATTAGCGACTTTTCATCGCGCGACACGTCGGTCCAGTAAAAGACGCAAAGCCTGGCCGCGAGAGGAAGTCGATAATCGAAGCCCAAACCGTAGACGTTCAATAACCACTGGGAAACATTTCGTCTCTCGCAGAGCTAAGTACCAACGCTACCTGCTACCTAGGTGGTAGATAATGTATGTGCGCACGCAACTGACACCTGTAACGGTGTCGCTACTGGTGTTGATCTACCGTGTACTTTGGATCTTCACAATGGACGCATCTTTCTCGATCTTCGTTAAGGAAGAAATTCTTTATAAGGCAGAACTCTCTGGGAACTTTTTTTCACTTTTTTTTGTCATAATCCATTTACTGACATCATAAACTTAAAAACACAACATTCCGACTCCTTTCTTAGTGGCAACAATGTATTGTTTACATTTCAATGACTCGTGGTATAGTTGTACAAATTAGCGAATTTAAACCCATTAGAGACTCATCTGTCGAAAGTTAAAGTTTGTCGAATACCTCGATGGACACTGTACCCTCGATATCTTATTTTTCATATAATTCGATATCAAAACAAGGAGACCTATATCGTACCCGAACTTTCTTGCTCAAAATCACTCGGTGAATGGATGGACTTGTCGAAAACCTCGCCGAACACCTCGTACGGAAGTATACATTTCGTACAGACCTGGTCGATCGTTCTTGGCGTGAACGAAACGGTACGAGTAACGCTTCATGGTTTCTTCTCGGCTCTCGATGAGGTATCGTTGGCGCTCGACTCGACTAAACGCTTTGTTTGCTGAGAAGTTCCATGCTTAACGTTGCGGACGATTCGCGTCTGGTGCACGTTCCATGGGAGCATCTGGAACCGGACGCGGCGCGAGAAGAACCGTTCGAAGCGCGGATACTGGCGGAAGTGAGGAAAGGGTGTCGGCGGAGGGTCGAGATGCCGCGGGGCGACGGCCTGGCGAGGTGGAAGAGGAGAGATGACAGGAGGACGCCTTCATCACGATATCCGTCAGTCTTCTCCCCTTCTCCGTCCTCGTTCTTCGCCCGTAACCACCGAATCTCCTCATCCGACGCGTCTCTTTCTTCCACTCTCCGTCACGCCGCCTTTCGAAGTGTCACTCCTGTTACCGACTGCCGGGGCTGAGTCCGTGACAACAATAATTGTCACCGAAGTAACGTCACAGATGAGGTACAAGACAGACACAACGTCTCGCGGAAGTTCGCGTCGCAAAAAATGGGGTATCTACCTCATGAAAAATCGATGGTCTTGTTGCGAACCATGCGCTCGAGAACGGTCGTTGCGACTAGGGCAGTCTATTGTATATAATTCAACAGTCTCCTTAAATGCACAAGTTTCTCTACGATAAATGGACAGTAACATGATCCGGGATCGGATATCTCGACGAGACAATGCTAATGCAACCATCAAACATTTTTTATTGTTACCGTTCTTGTCGTAAAACTGTTGCCATCGTATTCCTGACATTTTTCTGATTAAAACGAGACCAAACACGATGCAGTTCGCATCATATTTGCTACATGTCTCACCGAAATAATCCCGGTGTTGGTCTCCATTTTGCATGTCGCTCCGTCCTCTTCTTCATTCGCTGTCCTTCTCTACACTCGAAGTTTGTTGGCAAAACATTAGAACATACAATATCGACTGAAGTAGGCATGCAAAATCGGAGACCCAAAACATTGCACTCGAGGTGTTTATGTGTTTACACTTGTCAAGTGTCGAGCGTCGAACGTAGAAAAGGACAGATAGCGAAAGAGAAAGAGGTCCGAGTAAAAAAAAAAACCACTCGACAGAAGCGTAACAATCGGTTCGGATCATATTACACCGGTGGTCGGGGCTACTCGAGCGAAGCTACGAGCAAAAGAAATATGAATGTGCTGGCAGGGGGGGGGGGGTGGTATCTGAGAGACATACAGTGTCTCAGCCTAAGTGCAAATGCAAAATTTCAAATATGGAAATTGCGTGGTAAAATGGGACGCATGTTTCAGCGAGAAGGAATTTTTGTTAACTTTGTTATTTAACGAGATATGATGGTCAAGTTTCGTTTTTCAAATTGGAACTATGTTATTTTTTGTTATACCATGCGATAGTACTTTTCAAGACGAATTCATTAAGCTTTGATGTATTTACCCGATTTTTATTAGTTTCGAGCTATACTGCTTCGAAGTTTGCTAATTTTCAAGGAGAAAACTCGGTTCGGTCCCATTGATGCAGTAAGCACCACGCGGTTCTTGAAATCGATACGGAGGGTCTCGATGGGGATTCTAGGCCCAAAATGTTAGGATTCTTCCCATTTTCCTTCCTTGGACAATTTATATTAAATAATGCAATTTCCATATTTGAAATTTTGCATTCGGCCGATAGTTTTGGAGTCAGAGCTCTGTATCACTTAGGCTGGGACACCCTGTATAATGTGGGACACGGAGACCCCACCGATTGGGGAGTCCTATGCTAATCTATGCTATGTCAGCTACGAAAATGAATGTGAGGTTTGAGTGGCATTGGTCATTGAAATCAATCATTGCCCCCTGGACTACATCGATGTGTGTTTTAGTGGACATGTGTTTCATTTTATCAACCATTTCTGTTTGCATTCCTGCGAGTTGTATAAATAAGGGCCTCAAATTGTTATTATTATCCCTGTGAATAATTAAAAATTATTTTGGGGTATGGTTCGTTACAGGTCCCTGTTGTCAGTTATTAAATATCAGGTAATTCGCGGTACCTTTGGTAGCGTAAATAATTAAACACATTTTTTGCATTACGAGAGTGCTCCGCGATATATGGGCAATATTTCAGAGATTGATTCAACGCCTAAAAACAGTGATAAAAGGTTGCGTGAACATATATTCTGTTTAACCTTGTTTGCGTGATATAGTGAGATTCGTGTTGCAATAATTCATCCTGTGAGCGAAGCTGGTACTACTCTTTCCTCTCAACTGTTTACAAATCATGTTTAACATCGTTCATACCACCATTTCACGATTTTGTAAATCCTTTCGTAACGCTCTACGAGTCCCTTCGATTCATCTTTCCGATAAAGGCAAATCACGCGATGTAAAACAAGCAAACAAGCCAATAAAAACAAATATGATACATATTTGTATTTAAAAAATAGAGGGCAGCAAATGTTAAAAGAATTTGCGCGTGCACGTTCCAGTGTCCCTATAAATCAAACCAAACCTTTGTTCGAATAAAAACAAACGTAATGCGTAACAATTTATTTATGACGTTTATTCCATTAAATAGTTATATTTTCATTTGCCCGCTGTTGCAAGTTTTATCCTATGGATCAAATTGTAACTTTCGTTTGAACAACGACAGGTGAACAGCTGTTTATTTATTACTCGTCACACATCAGTATATCTATCTTTTATACGGTATTTTTATCTAAACAAAAATTATGTCCCGTTCATGACGTCAGTGTCTAGTTTACCAGAAATGTAGCGAGATGTGTCCGTACGATAGCTAGCATAGGGTAGGTGTAATGATAGTAAATAATTGGTGTGTTGAGACTCGATCTGATATCTTAGTCCAGGAATTTCAACATAATCTTTCCGTGTCCATTTCCTGAACTCATTCACGTGCCCAGGTGCTTGCTCGCGTGAGCGAAGCCGATGGTCACGGTGACTTAACCTGGAGCATTTATAATAATAATGATACCCTGCGTGCGCGCGCCTGTGGTTAGGCTGCAGAATTGCGTTGGTTCGAAACATTCATCGGTATCTATCATTCTCGTGACTACTCATCATTGTAACGAAAACAAATTTTCATTTGCTTTAATTTATGCGACAAGTATTCGCATTATTACGGTATTTGCTCCTCTGCATTCGAGTTGATTGCAGTGATACTTGATTGTGATTGTAAGATACTTTATGGGATCTTAGCGATCGGAGTTTCGATCTCGTTTATGGTTAAAGGAGAACTATTTTGCTGGAAATTCGAAGAAGCGTTATTCTAAGAAGCGTTTATTCATACGACGTTTAGTTTCAGAGAGGAAAAATTGAAATAGCAAGTAAACATGGCTGGTCGAAGAGGAAGGCCTTGATATCTTCTAGTTCGTAGCCGAGCTCGAGTCCGTTAATCGTCAACAATAATTAAATCGAGTATATCAAATAAAGTATTCTCAAAGGGAATCCTCTGATCTCTAAATGTGAAAAAGGGGGAATGTAACAACCCTCGATTCTCGAAGAACAAAGATACCAAGCCAGTATAATCGGTGGTGGTGAGGTATTTAGAATGGATTATGGGTACGAGACGGCGCAAGTGGGATTGAAAAAGTCAGCAGAAGGGTGGCAGGGCGCGGACGGCTGAGAAGCGAAAAGATACGGGGGTGAAAGTGAAGCATAAAGAGCGAAAGGATCGCGGAACGGATGGCGCGCGTACGCGAGAAAGAGCGAACGGCCCACTCTATTTATAGAACCGGCAACAAACATGGAGCAGCTGGTGTCGATCCGTCCGGTTATCGTTTCGTTTACACAGCCTCTGTGTGTCGTGCCCCTCCGCGAAGTGGTCGCGAGAAGCAGCGAGAATCGGGAATCGCTGCGCTTCCCCTCCGACTCGAATTCCTCCCGCGTCAACTTCATCGTCGTTTGCTTACCAGTCCTTCGAACTTATATCGCGATTCGATCAGGTTAAATACCTCGGTATAATCTTCATTGGGTCATATTTAACCCGAGAAAGGGAAGATTCTTTGCTTAAAAAGAAACGATCAAAGCTGCTCTATTCCAGGTATGTGTGAATAGTAACGAGATCTAACGATGTCGAATTCCTTGATCACTCCGTACCTTTGAACAAAGCAACATAGTTTTCTAAGAAATTCCATTGCTAAAGACATCGCTCGAATATTCAATTCCATCCCTTGTACGATATTTCATCGTGTTGATCGAGAATCTTATAAACAACCCTCCTCCAAAGCAGGTACTGAAAGCTTACGTTTCACTTTAGTCTCTTGCATCGTAAAGACGTTTATTCCTGGGTATTTTATTACCAATGAAGCCGCGCGCAGACAATATCGCCAGATATACTTCTTCCTCATCCGATCTAAGCAACGTTCGATCTCGTCTCGATTCGGTTCGACCGCGAGCGAGGACAACGACCCCTTTTGATGTCGCACGCCGCGGGCCCGACGATGCGTCGTCGTGACAGCCGTCAAAAAATAAGGCGCGTGACCAGTCTGTATCTTAATCCCGAAGAAGAGTGGATATCCCGCGAGAACGACCGACTGGCCGGACTTTGCCGCGAGAAGAGGCTCCCGAAATAGGCTGCCGCCACGTACGAACGAGCGAACGACCGCCTCACCGATCCGTCCTAATAAATATTGTGTCAACGTAAATAAGTGCGATGCCGCGAGGGAAGGCCGGCTGAGTGCGTTCAACGAACGAGCGAACGGTTCGGGAGAAGACGACACACAGACAGGGAACGATCCGTCCTCTGGATGACGGACGGCTGATGTACGGAAGGACAGGTGCGCGCAGCTCTCGATCTCCTCACCCTACAAGCTATTCCCTCTTCTAGCGATCCACGCGAACGCTACCGTATGGCAATTGTCTCTACGAAAGAATTTTTACGCGTATAAATAAACATTCTACGGCTGGTAACATATTATCGACCCGCTGAAGTCAACCCAACGTCAAATCGATCGCTCTTCGCGATCGACATCAGAGATCGTGTTAGAACTAAGATATTTAATGGTCCACGAAAAATTAGTCGGGGTTTAAGTCATCATTTTGCTGGCATTCGATTTGTTTGGAAGATACAGGATGTCGAAGTTGAAGGTCATTCGGAGATTGATGCGAAAACGGACTGTACGAATGAATTTTTGTTTTCGAAAGTATCGATCGTATCGATCGTGTTGATATGTAATATTTTCATAGAAAAGAATTAAGATTTCGAATTGAATATTCTATTAGACTCGAAAATCGTTCTAACATTGAAAATATTATAAACAAGTTCTTAGTGTATAAATTTCAACTGACCGGTTGCATCTAAGAATTTGATAAAAGTTATCGTTATTCTTAAAAATTCCGAAACATGGTAACACTCAGGGTGCATATTTAAGATAACCAATTCAGGGGCTTGGTTGCCACGGTTAGCTGACCACGCCGTTTTCATGCTGTATTACTCGAACGAAGTCTATAAACGATATCGGCACAGATCTCATAGCCGCTTCAATGTTACATTTATAACTTTGCAAACGACCATACTGGACTCGCGCTTTGCCAATGATACTCTTTCCATAATAATCTAATTTATTCGTATCAGTCTGCTTGTTCCTTAAACAATTAGTGACGCGAACGTGCGTCGGTGGAAACCACGAGAACGTGAGTCCATGTTTCATCGGAAAGGAATGAGAACAAGACATGGATCACTCTAAACGTCAGCGTCGCTTGATGGTTTTACGAACGCGGCTGAAATTATTGCACTGGGCTGAATATAGTGCCATCGTCGTTAAATGAGAATGATTTACATAAAAATTTATTCCGTGGTACTGGTATAACAAGAGCTTCTACTGCTACGGATTGGTGCAACTGCTGCAATGCTAGCATGTTAATTGGTAGGGCGTTCATCCTAATTAAATTAGTAATTAGTCAAATAATTTCGGAGTGGTTTCCGGATGGTTTTGCTGACAGGATATTTAAAGTAAAGGTCAGTTCATTTGGATCAATGGTAACTGAGACGAATATCCTTGGCGATTACAATCTGTTCCATACTCTGGTGATATAGACAGAATCGATGCTACTTCTTCTCAGCTACCAACTACGTACCAAAAACGGCAACATTAGTCACCCTATGCTTTGTAAACAAATTCGAAACCAGCAGAACGTTGACTTCAAGCCCTCCTAATTTGATGGTTCGTGCTGTATATTTCAGTTTCATCAAGATCCCTGACGTGGACCGCAAATAGTGATCGATTTGACGCGAACGAGCTTCCCAGCCTAACGCGTTTAGCGTGTAACCGCATATCGATGACGTCCACCAATCCAACCCTCGATCGAGTTCGGTGTCCGAAGTCCTTTGGGCGAAGAATCTTTCAACCATTCGAGGAACGCCGAAAGACACGTACTCCGGTATCGATCGGTCAGCCCATCACAGTTCACCAGGCAGTTAGGCGGTCGGGCAAAGCCAGCAGGCAGTCAGTCAATCAGTCGTTCGGTCAGTCAGTCGGTCGTCGAGTCAGTTGGAGCGGGCATCGGTGCCGAAGGAAAGTCTAGAAACTGTTCCAGCGCGGTCGAAAGAGGGCCGGTACACCGAGGTCGGGGCAGATTTATGCGACACACATGCGGCAAGGCGTATAACTCACTCGCTCGCCCATAATATCTTCCCCCGGCCCCTTCGGCCGTCGTTTCGCCTCGCTTCTTAGCCCCCCAAAGGCATCGAGATGAGAGACAGATACACCAATACCGCCGAACCAACCCGACGCAACGATATTTATTACGAATTGGTCGGGATTACGTTGCGTCAGCGGTTCTCATCCATCGACGCCAGATCCGGGCGACATTCCTCGCGGATCCAAGGTCTTCTCGCGACTATCCTCGACCGACGCGGTCCGACGAAGAGAGGCTGAAAAATTGCTCGACGAATCTCGGAGCGGGGAAAATCAGGGGACGAAGAGAAGAAAACCGCGAGGTGAAGGACGAAAGAAAAGAACGATCTGCACGCGGGGTTAGCCTCTGCCCATGCCGAGGCTAGTTAGGTCGGGATCGCACCACCTTTGTTTGCACGCCCCACCTTCGGCACCGACGTGACAGCACGCGCGCGCGCGCGCGCGCCCCGGTGTACGTGCACGCACACCGTCGTCGCAGCGGTAGCCGTGGCATTATATCGTGAGCACAGAAGTAATTTATAGTTGCAATAATTTATTGGGTACCATGGGGTTTATACTTGCCTGACGTGTAGCCATCCGTCACCGTCAGTGACGTCACCTCCCTCCACATAATGACTACCTACGCCCCCTCCCCGACTCCTCCCGTCCGTTCCAGTCGTCGTACCCCCTTCCTGCCTCGGTTTGCCTCGTACACCCTTCTGCCTAACTAACCCCACTCTTCCTGACCGGTCTGACGATTCCTACGCTCGCGTCTCGAATTCCCCGACTTTTGTCCCGGGTTTCGACAATTTGCGCCTTTTCCACGCTGCCGTCCCTCCCATCCTCCCTAGGGAGTGATCCATCCCGAGGCTCGTTCGCGTATAATCCGCGACGGACGACGGATGACTGTCGACTCTGTTCGACACGCTGACAGACATGGTCCGCCAACGACACCTAACCAAGACTGTTTCGAGGGTCCTCCTAATTCTATCAAGAGTGTAACGAATTCTTCTCCGAGTTTCGATCAAGTGGGATCAACCTATCCTTTCGATTCTCTCATTTGAGAAAGTTACTTGTTGAGCACCACCTCTATTCAGAAAGAATTAACGCAATGGAGTTCTTATATAATGATAGTGTGTCGAGACAGCATAAGATATAGAGATAGTGTGTCGCATAATGGTCACAAATTTGATCAAGAAGCTGGTTTTGGAGTAAGTATTCTTGCCAATGAGATTCACGAAGAATAGAATATTCCTTAACCAGTCAGCTATGGGGTCCTGTTTTCAGATTATGCACTTATGTGTATTGTGAGAATGAAGCAATCGTTACATATATAAAATACTGTCACTTCTCTATGACGAGTATACTCATCAAACACGACTGGTTAAAAGGATTCGGAGTGTAAATATTTATTTACTATATCGATATGTAATAATACACCTCATACCAGTAAGTACTACGTCAGCATAGTATTTTTGATTACGAGAAACGGAGTACTTTGTTCGTGAGAGTAAAGCAACTCCGCGTCAATATTTATACTTTAACGTCACTTTAACGTACCCTTTTCGGGGTTGATTATCAATACGCGAATCACGAGCAGAGAATTTTCGGTCGCAACTGGTTAAACTCAAGCGGGACGCTGGAAAAGAACGATGAATGGGATACAGTGGAATGAATTTCGGCCAGCCGAGTTATGTTTTCACAGCTGCCGTTCGCTCGAGTCGACGGACGCTACGAAGAATTATAAACAGTGGTAGGGATGATTCCTTACGTCGAATCCGAGCAATAAATTTCATCAATACCCGAGACATTACCGTAATCGTTTTTTAATAGTACGCCTGTCTTTGAGAGTGATGTAGCGACTACGACTTGACGCGTACGTAAACACGAAGTATTTTTGTGACGGCGAATTGATAGCGACGTTACCTATGACGTTATCTATGATGCGGATCAGTTCTACGTAGTATTCATTCATAAATGCCAGAAAAGATAGTTGAAAATATTTGCATACCTTGGAAACATACATCGTAGTGCGCGTACGCGGTTTGAAATTTATGTTTCGATGCTTTTCTTGGAGAACAAAATCTCAAGTGCCGTTAGAATTTTGAGAATATTATCAAAATATTGTAATTTGTTTAACTTCCGATGTTTTGAATGTAATTCTACAGAATAGCTCCTTCAAGTTTGTTCAAATCAGAAAAAAGAGCTCTCTAACTGGGATTCATGTATCGATAACAGACTTCTATTCAAGATTTCTCTACCAGTGCTTCGGATATTGATAACCAAGTGAATTTCACGAATTCGTCGACGCAATTTTACAGACATACAATGGACACCCCCCCGTAAACGTAAAAAATTCAATTTTTCGGAATTTCTGAAGAAAAAAAGAGTATTTAAACAGGGACGAACCGCGATATCGCGCGTACGAGACGTACGCGCGCAAGGTGGACGAAGCGGCAGACGCGGGTGCAGTCGCAGTCACCAGAGGCGTCTCTTGATGGCTGACAGAGACGACGAGTCGGTCCAGAACTAGATATGCTCGTCACGTTTCTAGCTCGCCTCCCGCGAGAGGAGCGAGCAAGGAGAAACGACGGAAGGAGAAAGAGACGGCGGTGGGCGGCGGTGGTGGAAGAGGCGAAGGTGTCTCGTGGAGAGGGTGATATCGCGCGGTGTCGGTGCTGTCGGAGGAAGCCGACGTTGCGAGTGGAAATGACGTTGACGGGCGTTTGTCACTGTCCTCGGCAAATAATATCCAGCACCGCCCGGTGTATACCCATCCTATTACCTCCACGGAGCTTTCTCGGTGTGCACAGTCGAGCGTGGAAAAGAGGCTCTCGTACGGACGCGCGCGGAGCCGCGCGTGTGCGTGCCACCGTCCATACGCTCGCGCTCTTGCGCCCGTGTGTGCAACCGTACACGCGTATAATCGGTCGTGCACCGTCTACGAGGGATGGTCTTTCGGTGTACATTTTCCTGTTCAACGCACTCCTCCGCCTACGATCCTTTTCTTTCCGCTCGTCGACCCTCTTCCCCCTACTACACCTTCGTTCTCTCTCCGTCGCTCTTCGACCTCTCGTTCCTCGTTCATCGTACGCCTCTTTTTCTCCAGTTTTACGCTCGGATGGATGACCGAGCGAAGGGCGAAAGGAGCTGCGGTTTATCGGTGGAGACCAGTGAGTCCCTAATTAAATTCGGAATCGCGAACGAAATCGGAGGACGTTTCCCGTGACACGCCCGACGCCACAGTCTGAACAGCGAACGTAATGTTTTCCAAAGTAGGGGACGCGACCCTTACGGAGCGGGGTGGTGGAGGCTTCAGAATTTGAATGGGACACGAAGGTACATTTGCAGAAAAATTTGGATCGATTAAACATTGATTTCTACTAATATACCGACGATGAAAGGATTACTATGAAAGGTTTTTATGGATTGATTTGTGTCAAATCGAACGATATTTTAACTGGAATTTACGTTCACGAATATTGTAATCATGTTACGAGACATTATAACGATGAGTGTCGATTCACGATAATAGTAGCCACCGTCGAGTTCTGATATTTAAAATTTAGAAATTATCAAGTTTGATAAAATAATCAATCAATCAATTAAAGCACAATATATAAAAACGTTCAAACTGTATTTGTACATTCACATTTATGGCACTGCAGTAGGAAACATTCCTCAGAAATTACTTGGTATATTATACAAGTTAGCAATTTGTTCAATGGTAGCGAGTTTAAAAATAGTATATCCAGTCGAATGATATTCGGCTGCGATTATCGACCATAAAGTTGTCTGCTTTTGAAAATAAATGTTCAGCTGAAACGGACATCCCTACAATTGGCAGATACTGTCTGTCAACGACATTCAACGGGGGATACATAATTCTATGTACCTTCTCATAATTCATGGGGAATATTCAATGAGAAAAACGTAGAAGCCCCAACCAAAATACTTGCATCTATAACAAAATGAAAATCGAAGTCCACGTGAAATATTTGTTGAAAACCCAACTTAGGGAACCACCTACTTTTGGAAGATGTTTATAAAGTTAAATAACTTTCCGTCGAGCTGTTTATTAACGATGTCGTTAGGAACAAACATCCTCCTCTAAATTTTATTATTGATGACACTAATTTGACACGGATTTTCATTTAACTTCTACTATTTCTGTCCAATCCAAGTGTAGTTGCACTTTATATATTCCACTGGCAAATATAGATGGTAAACAATATTTAGGGGTGTCTATTATTTAAGGAAGAGAGTTTGAGAACCATTTAAAGGAGAGCAGAATACTGGTTTTCGATATAAATAAACAAAAGTAAAAATAATTTTCAAACCTTAGCCATTTTCGTCTACGACGGGGGAATATACTAGTTAACTCGGATTAAAAGACCGAGTCACGTTTTCTGTCCTGAAACCGTCCTATGAGCTTTAAAATGTTAGGAACCATTGTTTCGCATCGCTTACAAAATATTGTGTCGCGGCTGCGTCATTCTGTACTCGACATGTGCCTAGCCTCGTCTGCTGCTTCTGACGAGTTTTGTGATCGCGTGAAAATTAAATATGCTTGCCGCGCCTCGGTAATTTTCATCGGGCGACAGTCGTTTTCCGTATGACGCGACGCACGCTCAGGCCTCGAGCGTCCCCATTAACGGAGCGGAACGGACAAATGACAACAACGGTAACAAGAGAAGTGTTAATACGCCGAAATCGAACCGTCGCACCCTGCATTGTCTCGCGTGACTGCGTATCCCATTAAGGGCTAACGATAGAATTTATTCTGTACCTTTTGAAAAATTTGTCTGTTCTTTTGCTATTTGTACACTGCCATGCAAGACCGATCTTCTTTTTTGCGTAAAATATTGTCGAGCAAATTTACCAGGAATTTCAGCGATGAAACCTCTAAAGTTGATTTTCATCCGTCAAATCCATTCTTATTCGTCGCACCGTGGCCGAGCATGACGCGCTCTTCCTCGCTCCTTGGGCGAAGAATAATTAAGGGAACTTATTCGGGCCGTCGGAACTGACGGGCGCTGCGCGCGAAGGAGGGTGACGGAATCGACTCGATCGGAGGGGTAGTTTTGCCGGGTTAGAAGGTGGAAAGGGTGGAGAGAGTCTTGGCGACAGCCGTCAATCGATTGTCAACCGGGTCAGGAGACCAACCTAACCCAACTCCTCCTATCCTCCTTCTCGTCCTGTTACTCCCGTACGTATCCGTTTGAACTCTGCACGAAACATCTTTGCCCCCCTCCTACGACTCCACCTTCTTCTCCACCTTTCTTTACCCCTCGATCGCCGAGCGATTCGCGTATCCTTCCATCGTCTACCCTCCTTTTCAGACCGCCTCTATTTTCGACGATCTCGAAAAAGAACGAAAGGACAGCGCCTTGGCAACGTCCGAGGATTAACGAGTAACGACGCTGCGGTCGATCTCAGCGGCGAACGATAATCGAAAGACGATGAACGAAGTCCTTTTGGTTCCGCTAATCGACGCGTTTTTTGGTTTCCCTTGCATTCCCATCGCCGGCCCGCCGAAGCACGAGCGGCTCGGCTGCTCGTTCCGAGGAGCCTCGAAAATTAGGGTTATTCGTAATTGCGGACGATGGAGAATGATTCTGTGCTTAATTCGACGGTGTACACCCACCGTGGCTCGCGTATAGTATAGGTTCCTCGCACGGAACTGGTCGCTCGTCTGACAATTTGTCGGGCTTACCGCGATATAACGATCTCGTGGCTAGTTCGCCGAATTTCGTCTGAGGTCGTAAACCGGGGGCTGTCATTAAGAGGCCAGTTCATCCGGCGTTGGCTCCTCGTTCCGAGCTTTCGTTCGACGTAAAGCCAGCAGGACGTAAGTTCGGACGCGACGGCGCGGCAGAAGCGTAGTACGGGTAAGTAGAATAGGACTGTTTGATCATGTGCATCTCCACGTATTGCAGTCGATCCCACAACTATTCGTACCTTTTATGTCTACCGAAGACGTTTGTCTAAATAGTCTAAATTGTTTTGATAGGTTTGATGTTTCCAAATAAATTTTTTATTATAAAAATATACACACGTGCGAAGTCTATTTATGTCCTTATTTATAATGCATCATTTATTTGGAAACAGCAAACTTGTAATTTAATTTAGACAAATTTCTTCAATAGACATAGAGGATACGAATACTTTTGAGCCGATTTCTTTTTTCTTCTAAGAATATCATCGCTAAAAGTGCAAAGGCTACATAATGTACGTCACAGCTCAATTCAACTTTAGAATAGAGAGAAGGAATAAGTTGAATTTAAATTATAAATGGTATACTTATAAATACCATAACATGTGACAAAACTAACACTTTCATTTTTTAGAGGCAACACCGTAATAGTTGTCTTCCTTATAAGCTTCTCAGAAAAATTCTCGAATGCAAGGAATTTATTCTGACACTCAAACATTCGCGTGGACGACGCACCTCGGGTCAAGTTCGACCCGTAATGAGATAACACGCGTTGAAACTCGTCGGCACTGCTCGGAATAGAGGAAGCGACTGAGAGTCGCGTGGATCAACGACACGCTGCGAGCGGTGGAAGGGTAGATCGCTGAGGGGATGCTCGATCGAGCGTCGAGAATCGCGCGGCATTCAATTTGCCTCGATTAACGTTCGCTCGGTGACCTGCCACGGAGGTCGAACGCGAGACCGAATCGAGGAAGAGAGATAGAGTAAGAAAAGCACGATCCTTGGTGTCTCTTGGGTGGGAAGAAACTGGAATGAACACGGGTTGACGAGTCCTTCCAAATGACAGTTCGACGACGCGTCCATTTCACGAGTCCAACGGTTTATTTATTTCCTTTTCATCGCTTTACAGAATCCTCCTGTTTATCGATAGGTTTCATTTATCCATACACCTTCTTGAAATATTCTTATTACTCTAGTCATTAATTAATCCTCCGCGTATAATGATGGAATAAACTATGGAATTTTTAAATGGACTAAGATGGATTAAGATATAAATTGACAAAACAATGACCTCATCTATTCCTTATTAATTCATCCATATACTTCGCCATCTAAATACACGAGAATCGATATAGCTGGATATTAAATGGGTTAAAAGTATAACGTCCTGTTATATCGAGTGTCGTTAGTATAATACTTCGTACGGTCTAACGTATCGACGTTCGGTAGGTTAATTTTCTACAAGAAATGCCGCAAAAATGTTTCGAATTTGCTAGTCCCTGAGTAAAAAGAAATTTAAAGGAAAAATGATACCCTGATTTGAAACGCGAAAAACGCGAAGAACCACTGGCGCAAGTGAAGGACTTACCGGTGGGTCCACATATACACACGTTCGCGTCCATGGCGAGGGATTCCGCGGAGCGACGGAGTAGGCAGCCGTCTAGCAGCCGCCTTGCCGCCTCCCCCACCGTCGATATCAAGACAGCCGTCCAACAGATCAATGCCGCGAGCGGCGACGACGCCTGGGCGTCCGTCGTCGTCCGCTCTTCGGACGGATTCCAGTTGACGGACGTGGCCGGACGCGTCCCGAATCGTTCCTCCACGGTTTGCGATCGTTCTAACCCGGTCGATTCACCGCCGACGACTCGAAAACCACGACCGAGGGGCGAGGATAATGCGAACGACTCGAGGCAGAACGGTCTCCTCGGTCTCTCCTCGAACACGACGGTGATCGAAAAAGGGTGGAGAAAGCAAAGCTTCGAACTGACGCGCGGACAGACGGACGAAACCACACCCGTAAGCTTCATTGCATATTCAGCGTGGAAGGACACCCTGGCGGGGATTTTGTCTTCGAGTCGACTGGGACGAAAGGTCGAAAGGCTGGAAAACGCGTGAGATGGAACACGCGGCGATGGGAGGAGGAAGGCCTCGTGTCGGTGGGTTCATACGACCAGTCACTCCTAGAGTCCCTTCCAGGAGACTTTCGAATATCGTCCCGGGAGCGGTTTATTGGTTTTGTCTCTCATGAACCTCCGGCGGATTCTCGAATCTCGCAGAGACCGGACGACGATAGCGGGATGCCGGAGCGTCCTATACGTGTAGGGTGCTGGCTGCGATTAAAGGGGGTGACGATCCGTGACGTCGAGTTATTTCGGAGCGGCCTGGAACGGTGCGCCGGGTCCACGCGGTGGAACGAGAGAATTCGTAGTAAACGTATGTAGCTACCCGGATCCTTTCTTCGCTGGTACGACCAAGAGAACGCGAAACGCGCATTCCTCGCGTGTCCATTCTGTCGGCTGAGCCGAGTACACTGGACCGTGATGGAACCGACCTCCGCCCGAAACCTGCCACGCTTCTTTCCCCGGGCGTTGCTTCTTTGAACCACGGAGTTTACTTCGAAATTTTGATTCACTCAAACGAGACAACACAGGCTCCGAACACGCTGAAATTTGCTGTGATGTAACTCGAGGCAATGGCCTCAAGCCTACTTATCTTTGGTGTACGTTTCCAACATCTGACCAACTGCCTTTGACGCGACAGAACCAACTTTCTTTGATCGTACAGCTATGACGACTGGAGATGATAATCGTGTAAAAGCATTTAAACATTTAGAAAATCACCCAAATCGAATGCGGCTACGATTGAATTTGGTTTATTTAAATGCGTAATTGTCACTCTAGTTATTGCACCGGATTCGCCGCAGACGGCAAGTTCTCTGTTCATTTTATTCGGAAGAGTAATCTTTAATCCGTCATCTTTCGTATCTATTTCTATATGGTCGTCACGTTGACATTTACTCGCAGGAAAGGCGTTGAATCGACGTGACACGTTTTCGAGAAATTATCCAATTTGAAAATAACACGGCGAAGAACTGAACAACGGATAACTTTGTTATGTATCGATATAGATCCGACGGGATTCTGTCCAATAAATTCGAAGCAAGTTAAATCGGGATTCGTTAGATCGAGGTTTTATTGAACAGTTATAACAGTTAACTCGGAATTAGAAACAAACTGTGTTAAACAATTCACATGACATTTGGTCAACCTGGAAAACATTTTGTAATACATGTACACGGCGTCACGCGCCTTCGTTTTAATTTGTACTTGCTGGCGATACGACGCGAAGACGGCGTGCTTTCTCTTAATATTTGTTAACTGTTTGAGGTTTCCGTGGTTACATCGTACGCTGAACTTTTCTTACGTTTTACGATTAATCGCGTGCCGCTGACACCTGTTCGCATAGTTCACGACTTAGGTGTAACCGTCGTCTCATGTTCGTTGTTCGATCCACGCATTAATACTGCTACAGAATGGTTACATTTTATAAAGCGTTTTCAATACATTTTATTAACTCTCGATGTAATTAAAACGGCATTTGAGCCATAATAACCATAATTTACATGAACGGGTGTTTCATAGAGATCCGTGTCGCCTTTATCTCTTTGAGGCACACGATTTAAAATTAATAATAAAACTCAAGCTGTACAGAAGAAGTTTCGCCAATTTACCAATGCGTTTCAACTGAGTGAAATACTTGAAACAAAATATCAAAGCTATGTAACAAAAAATGAGGTTTTAACCCACCCAACCCCAAAGAGTTAAAGGAAATGAAAGAATTAGCAGGTACTTACAAAAGAATGAACAAACAACGAAAAAACGCACTTTTCTACTGCTACTTCTACTTTCTATTAAGCTTTTCTTGAAAGAAGATACATCTACCCAAGTAGCAGGAAACATTGCATTTATTACTCGGTACTATAGCTGCAACTCTCTCGCTCGTTCTTAGCTTGTGCATGCAGAAGCAATTATCTCAACCTGCTAACTATTCATGATTGTTTATTCCTTGGCGATTCTATTTCTTCGACGAATGTAATTTACGCTTAATGCTTGCATCGGTTTAAGTGGCTTTAATTGTTGCCCGAGGCTTCCAAGTAACGATCGATGCTCTCGTCAACTCCAATCAAAAACTCCACGCGTCGTTGATTTTTTTAGTACATGTATCTATTCGCTCTCTTAAACATTCTCTCATTTTCTTAAACGAATTCTTATTTAAAACACTGCTTATAAAAGTTTGATCGCCGCGGTTCGGATGGTCCGGATATGCCTTAAAAATTCGTCTCGATCGTCCGAGGAAAGGTGGAACCATCGACGTCGAGCGACCCACCGAAAAGACGTCGGGGTGTGGTACGCGAATCGCGGAACGCGAGCTTGCAGCGTCGAAAGAGAAAGAAACCCCTCTAATCCTCTCTTTCCCTCCCTATCGGCTAGCGATTCTATCGTTCGCCTCTGTCCTGTTTGCCCGTAGGAGGTTGGCTCGTGCGTGCGAGAGAGGAAGTGTATTCGACGAGAAGAACAGAGCCGGAGGAGAGCGAAAGAAGGAGCGAAACAGAGAACCACGAGGGATCTAAAGAGGGTAAGAGGGAGAGGGTAGCTGTTTCATCTGTCACCTGCAGACGCCGCCTTCCTTTCCGTCATCGTCCCTCTCACCCGAGCGTCAGCCACCCCCAACGAACCCCCTTTAATAATAACAACAATAGAGCTGGACTAGCGGCGGTCGGTCGGCGTGGTGGCATGTGGACTGGGAAAGCGGGGGCGTAAGAGTCGAGGAACGGGGGGCTTGTGGACCGTGGAGAGGGTTTGGACGGGGAAAGAGCGGCGTGTCGGTGGAAACGGTACGGGTCACAAGACGGCCGTGTCACGTCCGCTTCCAGCCTCGACCCTTCTCCTCGACAGGTCCACCCCGCGCGTCAACTTCACCCAGGGATGTAGTGGACCACCTTGAGTTTAGCTACCGTCCGGACGTTCGATACCGTAGCGCGCGCAACTACTCGGGACCTTACGTCGCGCTCCTGTTTCGTTGTCCCACCGTTTATTCGTTTCGCTCGAATTTTCCGTCCCCGTTTCCTCTGCTCTTTTCGTCTAAACAGCGTACGAGCAACCCCCCCGCCCTCTAATTCTTTTCACCTAGCCCGACAATTCGATGTAATTAGCCTTAAATAATATTAACGTCGATATCGACAATGTCGTAATTCAAGTACATAGTCAATCATCCGAATTAAATTTATGTAGAGCTGTGGAAGTTTTATGTCAGCAATCCTAGTATTCAAACTTACAGATACTACGAATTCAATCGTTATAATGATGTGCAAGCTGATTTAATTTGAAATATCAATTACGAATATTTACGAGAAAGTACGAATACTTACGGGACCGACTGTATATAGTTCAATAAATATATATCAAGATTCAAATGTGCCTTTGAATTTTTCTTAAAAATTGGCACGAACTTTCTGGGCAGCCCGATATGTATTACAATATTCGCCTTAAAGACTTCACCTTAAAGATTCAACCCCCTGGGAGGTCGCGATCCATAGTTTAAGAAGCTCGGTCCTAGCCAACCGATTTGGCTGGCTAAAACCCGTGGAAACGCGCAAGAATTGTGTTTCCTGAAGCGCGAGGGACTCGCCAACCCTGACTGGGCGCAACCCCTTCTCTCCTTTTAGCAACGTCCGTCCGTCGTTCGTACGGTCCGTCTCTCGCGACCCTTATTACGCGTCGCGGCTCAACTTCATCAGGGAAATGTCGCGCAGCTCTCTCGACCGGCAGCATTAACTTACGCACACGTCCCAACGTCCCAGTGTTCGTGCACGCACCACGACTACGCTGATGTTCAAAAATTCCGCGGTGTGCGTAGATGCATCTGCAGTATTTCGCGATAATGGCCTCCATTCGTGGTGGGGACGTAACCCGTTGCGCTTCGTACAACGTAATACAACGCAAAAATATAATACCCAATCTAGTTTTTACTTCCCCAGCTGTTGAATACTGCAGAGGGTTGCTATTGGTCGAAATTTTCCCTCCCTCTCTTGGTTAGTTCGGATTTCTTGATGTTTCGAGGGTAGTTTAAGTTTGAATCTGCAAAAAGGGGTGGTCGTAGTACTCTGTTCGTATGTATGTACGTACACCCCCGTCCATAAACATGTGGACCACTTTTAATGAATAACCATGTATATGACATAAATCATTACTGTACAATTTTTTGTTGCTAAATTCTGTTTCAGGCGCGTATTTAGTAACATCGAATAATATCAAACCCCCGAATCGTTTAGATAGAAAAGTTGGGGAAAAATGTTTTTTTAGATACTCAATTTTTTAGAAGAAAAAATATTCAATTAAATTTCAATTTTAGACCGTTAGGATAATTTATCCGACACCGTTTCCAGCTTCTGGACACCGTTGCCAGCTTCTTCGTACATTTCATTTCCCTCGTTTTTTTTTCTCTTCTTCCTTTATCTGCGTCAGTTATCGTTGGACGTCAAAATTCGGAAAATTCGAGCAGAATGCCGCAAACATTCGGGTGGAAGGTGAAAGGAAGAGGTGAGCGGCAGCGGGGCGGGCGGAGGCGAGAGGGGAGAAACGCTGGTCGCAGACAATGAAATAACTGTTTTTGGAATATACTTTTTGCCGGGGAACTCGGTGATTTCGCGCTGATTCGTGACCCACGAACGCGTCCAGAGCATTAATCGTTCGTAATTTCATTCGATTTAATTACCTGGCCAGCGCGCTCGAATCGATCGAGGCATTAAACCGTCCGAACCCGGAGTCGAATGTTTGCATTTTAATACGCGCCGCTGATATTCTCCGTTCGCGTACACTTTTGCGCTGCCTAATGATAGGCGCGTAACGAGCGCGACGCTGCATCAATTAACGCCCGATAATTAGCAGTCGGAAAACGCGGTGTTCGCGGTCTCCAATCGGTATTTTTCGCGCGTTGCTCGTGCGTGTATCGGTTCAATGCATTGTCTCTCCGAGCAATCGCGATCGCAACCGCGTAGCCAGTTTTACTTCCCTAGTTGTACAATACTACAAAGGGAAAATATTGGTATTTGTTGAAATTCGCAAGGATGCTAAGAGAAAATCATCGAATACGGTAAATGACACCCCTATGGAACATTGATACCGTTCAATTTTATGAAAATATTCTCACCTATGCATTTTTGTATGTAGGTACTTTTTTTTTTTACATAATTTTCGTAAACACACGGTGATCGTCACTAATTTCAAAACCACAATATTGACAGTAGAAGTAAATGAAACCCGAAGAATGTAGAAAATGTGAATGCGTCTATACGAGTATGGGGAGTTTACAGAGGGTTTAAATTGAATTTCTTCCTAACACCAAACGAAGGGAAACTGTAATGTTATTTCGAGCAAACGAATTCCATTGTTTGTATTTAATTTTCACGCCAGGAAAGTTTCGCAACGGCATCGCCAGCCTCGTTCGAACGAATTTCGACGCGGTTGGTCGTTTCTGTGATTTCGCACTCAAGACGCAAACAATCGAGCGGTGTCGCGACGGAAAGTCGCGTGGACGCGTCGAAACCAGTCCAAGTTTCGACGTGTCGTCGTTCCCATCGATCGATAGGCTCGTATAAAACTGAAATAATTCGATGAACGCATAGGCGCGTGCGTGTAACGACATCCTCTCGCACCGCTGCGCGCACCGTTCCATTCTCCGCCCGCTTTTATTTTCGTTCCCCTTTTATTTTTTTTTTTTTTCGTTCGAAAGGTAATCCAATCGAGAACGATGATTGGATTGAATTATTAATCGAATGACGCGCGTGGTCGAGGCCGCACGCGCGTTTTGCGTACCGCGTCTCCCGTGACGCGACTAGACGAGACGATCTGTTGCGAATTACCATTCGGTGACCGCTCTTTGGAAGAGGTTAGACACGCGTTGAGTATACGTTGTCACTGGTTGAGATAGGGCAGGGTGGTCTTCGAAGCTAAATCTTCGAAGCTATATCTTCGAAGCTTCGTGTTGCAAAAGCTTCGCTCATCGTGTTTAGTCCTGTCGGTTTTTGATTCTTCTTTAACAATAGAATATAATTTTCTCGATATTTAGGTTTATATCGCATTCAATTACGAAATAATAGCCGGTGACACGTAGTCGCTTCCGTGGAATATCGCCGGTCAAGAATATGTTACGAGATGATTTTACGCGACTGATGAATTATAAGATAATCCAGCCCCGAGGTTCCTGATCTCTGGCCTAGCCTACAGAACCGTCGATCGTTGAGCTGGTCAAACAAAATTTCCTCCATTGCCGCTAGGAGCGAATCTTCGTTTAAAAATAATTCGAAAACGACGGATCGATGGGTGCTCGTGTTTTTCTTGTTAGCCGGATCCCGTGAAAGTCGTGGTGTAACCAGCGACGACGCGGAGCGCCGATTCCGGGCCGATCGATGGAGATACACGCGGAAAGCTTTCTCGCAGTCGATGATGAAATTAAGGCGAGCTCGTCTCGGAGTCGATGGAAGGCTCCTGAGAGGTGGAAGACGAGACGGGATCAAGGGAGACGGAGACAGCGCGCGAAAGATGGACGAAAAGTAAGAGTCGACGACGAGAAGGGATCCACGGCCACGAAAGGAGCTTTGTCTCGATCGTCGACGGCCTTGAATAATCTCGTCCTCGGAAATTTGATCGACACCGGTCAAACGGGTCGACCGGACTTCAAATACACAGGTACAGCGCGCGGTTCTCTCTCGGCTCTCCTTCGTGTTATTCTCTTTCCGTCTCTTTCCGTTTCTTCACGGGTTTTATCCGTCGGCGCGTCCATCTCGCCGCGTCCCCGTCTCTCTTCGTGTCTCGATCTGTCAGACGAGGCCCACGAAGTAGGTAGGTGGACGTTGGGGAAGTCGTTTCTGAAGACGAACATAAGCAGAAGCAGAAGGAGGTGAGCGACGGCGGCGACGATCCCCACGTCTCTCCCTGGGAGAGAAGCTGAAGTCCGAACGCCGCCGTGAGAAGGCACGCGGCCGGAATAACTCGGAAAGTGTCAGAACGATAATCTGACGGCAACAACGTGACTGACGGGACGGGACGTACCGTCCACTTCGCGTCCACTTGGTCTTCTCTTCCCTCTGGCTCGCCGTCTCGCTCCTCTCGCCGTTTTTCTCCTCTCCGACAGCCACGCCGAGATCGCGACAGCCGATACGCGTCGATCGCGCCGCGAAAGAACGATCGACGCAACGCCGAACCGAAACCCGCGCTAATGGTTTCGGGGCGAAAACA
This sequence comes from Hylaeus volcanicus, assembly GCF_026283585.1. Taxonomy (NCBI): domain Eukaryota; kingdom Metazoa; phylum Arthropoda; class Insecta; order Hymenoptera; family Colletidae; genus Hylaeus; species Hylaeus volcanicus. Next base: position 25,667,683 of record NC_071979.1, read on the forward strand.
TAAAGCTTCTACTGGACACTGGCAAGAAAATCTAGTGAACGAAGACGTCCACGTGACCCGGGATACGGTAATTCCTCCCCGAACACATTCGCCCCCGGAATCGAAGAGATCGAGTCATTCAGTTGTCCTTGCTTCAATTTTTTCTTTAATTTTTAACGTCCTGACCGACGCGTGGCAGATAACATAACGACGTATCGATGCGTCCAAAGTTATTCTAGTCGAACAGAGTACAGAATCACAGCCGAAATCGTTCTTTTTTCGGTTAATTTTATTATTATACACCCATGTTCACGATATCATACGAGCCGTTCATTGCACGATTCGATTAACTCCATGAAACAAAAAGTTGAGAAACGCGTATCAATCTCTCCGTTCCGTATCGTCGATGTTATCTACATGTGTTGTAAATACAGCGGAGTACATAAACAGCAAATTACAAAAGACGAAAGCAACTTTTGAAATCCCGAGAGCGTTCGAGGTGTTACATATGCATTGGACACGACAAGAAATATAGCACAAGATGTGATGAATGTTTACAACATGTTCGCGATACACGTGCAAAATTGAAAGAAATATTGCATGCGTGCATTGTACATCGTTAGAGTGAATACTGTTCGTTTGTACTTCGCAAATATATATTTTACGTGTTCGGTCATTATTTAGGGTTAAGCTACGAAACAGCGACTCGTTGGAAGGTTGGAACTCGCCGTTTCACCTTGACTTTTTACTAAATGTCAAATGTCAGGTTTGCATGTACTTGATCTTGCATTTTTTTTTTTGATAAAGTCGTTAGATATTATTGTAATTCATTATTATTATTATTATAAGCTATGAATCTATAATTGAGAAAGCAATTTACTTACTCTACGATGCAAATCATGTTCCGTCTGTCAACTCTTTCGTACGATAATATTCTTTCTGAGCAAAAGGGACGTTCCAAGCTTGAGACATTGAAACGGTACGCAATGTAAGCATCGAAAATATCATTTTTAATTTATTTCAATAAAGATTCGATTCGGAAGAGAAACAGTTTTCACAGTAGCAATCTTTTAGCACGATACCAAAGAAACATTATCATACGTGAAAAACAGTTCACGAAATGGTATGGCGTAAATGTAACGTAAAAATCCAACCCGAAAGTTCCTTTCAGAATGCGTACAGATGCAATTTCGCTATGGGTTAGATTCGACTAGATGTCCGTCGTACGTGCGAGTGTCCGTAGCTCGAGGATTAACCCTTTACGGTCATACACGTGCGTCCAGTCTGACTCGACGTAGGAGTTTATGACGTAGAATACATTTGTGACAGTTACTACGTACGAGATGTACACGTTGCTTGTCAATTTAAAATATAATAAATGTTTGGAAGCGTAGTCGCGACAAGCATATTCTATTTTACGTTTTGAACTCTATTTAGGAGGTCTTCGATGGAAACGTACAATTAATACAAGTCTGGAACGTAATTGCTATATGTTCTGTATGCGTTCACAAAGAGAAGTGTGTTTAAACCGAGAAATTTACGAGGTTTTTATAATCAATTTGATTGCGTTAATGGAATTACTAACGCAATTAGATTCTAGGAACAGAATTCTAGCTTCAAAATTTTATTATTTTCGTGAGTGCTTGGTATTAGGGACTGAAAATATTTATCGGTCGCGAATGTGTTAGCATTTTTTCTTTTCATTGCTAACCTTTTGCGATCGCTAACCTAGCCGTTATTACTATTATTGCGAACCACTATTTCTGTATTTATGACATATTTTATACCCTAAAGAGCCTATTCGACCCGTAAATAAATAAATAAAATACAAATATCGAATGTGTCGATCCCACCTCAACTATTTTACACCCAGTTAGAACGAAAAAGTAGCGTTCAGCGAATAGGCGTGTTACAGGACCCAGCCCGAGGAATCGCAAGTGGAAGAAGACAAGCGGTGGTCCACGCGAGATCGGAGGCGAGAAGCGAGACGCCTCAGCGATGAAAATATGCGCACAACAGAGGGGAAAGGCGCGATTCCGAATCGAGACCCGGTCGAGAAATCCGAGCGTGGTCCAACGGTGTCGTTTCCGAATATTAATTCCAGTCCCGTCGTTCCGAGTCATCGTCCGAGTGCGCGGGACGAGACAAGAGCCAGGTGCATCGAGACGGATCGAGGTCGTCGCGACGAGGATATTAATTGCGATGCGACGCGTACAGGAGAGGCGAAAGCGAGGTCTCTTCGATGGCTTCTTCTTATTCCCATCGTGTCGCGCCGATTGATTCCGACAAGCATAAGCAGACTGCGTGTAGTTGGAATAATTGACGGCGATGGAAACGCGTCGAACACTCGACGAAAACGCCTCTCCCGATCGTTACCCCTATGTACTCCTGATTAGACCGCGAAAATGGCCACGAATACCCGTTAGATGCGCAGGTGTTGTAAACTTTAGCCCTCGGTTACCTGACGGTTCTATAGTTCGCTGCTCAGGAATTGACGAGGCAGTTCGCGATTGGCTGTCGCGTAACGGTGACACCTTTACAGGACACGTATCGAGATAAACTGACAATGAGAGAGCAATAGTAACTATTGGCGTAGATAGTCAGTCTCATAAGTACTCGCACCTTCAATATCTACTGCAGAATTTTGCCTAAATTAAATTACAGAACGAAGCATCAAAATTCAATTTACGCGTGACGAAACGAATGTCGTCTTGAAATGATAACTGGACACCTGGTATAATGGAATACGTCCGACCGTGTTGGGCGGTTTTCGGTGGACAGTGGCCAAGCGAAAGGGTTAAAAAATGTTCCTGGCCGCGAGACGTTTCCTTCCACTCGAGGAAGAGGTGAACGCGAGCCGGTGAACGTAAACGCGCAAGCAAGAGCAAAAGCACCTGGACGCTTTTGACGCGAAGCTAGGAAAGCCTATTGTGCCTCGAGTTTGAAAGGCTCACCTGGAATCGTTGGACGCGATAGCATCTAGCGCGATGGGGCCGTGGGGAATTAAAAATGAAGGAGGCTCCTTGCCGCCCGCTGGCAGGTGGAGGAGGACCGTATTATTCGGCGCGGTCTTATCACTCGTCCTCGCATAAATCCAACCCGAAACAACGCGCGAGTCCCTGCCACGACTGTGCCCCGTGGATCGCGATCCACGAATCACGGGGCGTGTTGCTCCGGCTCGTTTCACGAGTATCCCGCATCGTAGTGCATCGTCCTGCTACTTTCACCCGTCTCGTTGGAGATTTTTCTTCGGTAACAGAACGGACAATTCCTCGACGTCTCGACAGACGCCCGTCGATCACGAGTTTCCCACTCCGTCTCGGCCAAGGAGCTTCGAGTCGATTCGTTCCAACCATTTTCAACGCGATTCTGGAATACGACCCACGTACGTAACTATTCATCGTGCCATAAGTCGCATAGCTACGGCCGGTAGAGTTTGACCGATAATTGTGCGTTCGATCGAACATTGAAGCATATATTGGGATGTTGGGCGTTTCCTCAAAGACTCTAAGGGGTCTCTCTACTGTGACGGGTTAAAGATTCTTTGATAGTTTAATATCCTAGAAACGTAATTCCAAAAGGATTTGGTTGAAATAAAAATACTGACAAAGTTACATGCCTTGAAATGGAGTTACCTGAAAACTTCTGTGTTTCAAGTTACTGAAAACCACTTTTTTTTTAGTAAAGTCTAACGCGTTGGAACTCGTTTCCCTGAAAGACAGTAATCAATAAAAATCACGCTCGGTGTTGTACAGATAGAAGTAACACTCTGCAGGAACGCATGTTACAACTCTGTAGCCATGGAATGTATACTAAAAGTAATTCCCCGTTACATAAATAAACGAATAAATTGTAAAGTGCATGGAGTTGTTGTAAAACCTGTCGTACAGCGCGGTCCTGTTGCGTGGCGGTGCAACGCTGCCATAAAAACTGACGTACTACAAATTTGACGAACGACAGGTTGAATGGTACACTGCTACTCAAAAGTTTGAAACACTTCTCGATCCTTAGAATAACTGAACCTGTATTTATAAGTGCACCAGCATTTTACGAAAAATATTATTCGTTTCTATCGAAGGACTATTTTTATTTGGCGTTTCGATTTTAAAATTTTAAAATTTTCTTAACGATGATTTTTTTAAAGTTTTTAATATTTCAGGTGTACTCCTGAAATACTATTACGAACGGGAATATTGTGGTACTTTGAATTAACGTTTAGCTGTTACTTAAATTAATGAAATGGTGTATATGGAACACTGTTTTCGTCAAATAACTTGTATCAGTCTTTTCCTAACATTTTCTAACGATACAAAACAGATCGATTTCGCAACGTTGAAATTTAGAACAATCGCAAATTATATAAAATGAAAATACACAGCGGATATCGTTAATGATTACACGAATGGCGAGTATTCGAAACGATGCGATGCGCATAAAAGAGTCAATTAATTTTAACAAAAAGACTCGCTAATCTTTTTATAAATTTATGAGAATGTGAATGACCGAAGCATGCCGTTCGTCGAGAATACATTTGTCCGGTACTGTACATAAAATAATAATGAAAGTTTAAATTCATTGGACCTTTGCACCAGAACACCTGCATTGCGGGGAAAAAACCAGTGGAAATTGCATTTTGTTCACCGGTTTACGTATGCAACGGATCAATTTTATTCGATTAAACAATTATAACGCTCGATGTAAATCAGCATTGGCTAACAAGCTACGACGTTAACTGATTTAAGGAACGTGGAACTTTATCGGAGATCTGAGATGATGAATGTTAAACGCGTCAAAACAAGTGAAAATAGCGCATACATACTATTTTGGTACGAACGATCGCAACTCGCCGGTATAGATTGAAAGCTCCGCGGTTTAATATATCCAGGACAAATTGGTGACCCTGATCGAAGGAATGGAGATAGTCTTCTTGAAATGCCACATGAAGTAACTAATAACTTTCATTATATGGGCTGCAAGCTACATCTTTCATATTATGTATAAAAATAATTGATTATTTTTTATGTCTGAATTCTTAACCCTTTGTCCAAAGTTATTCCAGCCAAGTAGTTTAGATATTATTTATATATTATGGAACAATGTTCACCGATAAATCGTGTGTATGCATCGAAAATGCTTACTCGTCAAAGGGTTAAGAGATAAGTCACCTATGCTTTAACATTGATGCTGTTGAATCAATTTAATGCTATTCAATCCTATCGAACTCTAGGTATCCTGATCATTTTTTTTTTTGCAAATGTACGAATATCGAACACTGTAACGGAGAGTACATCCTAATACTGAAGCGAATATTTTTCGCTGCGTGTATTTTATAAACCCTTGACAATTGTACCCATTGGCAGATTCGCGATGGTAAAATTGGTGGCGTAGCGAGTATGCGATTGGTTGTTTTCGACACTTTGACGGCTGCACGTTTCAATCAAAGACTGCTACCTGCCGGCGGCGACTTTCGCGGGAGTTTTAATGTAATAAAAGCTTCCAAACCGGTTTCCGATACAAAATGTTTAAATTTACATGTTACTCCACATGCTTTCATCATTAATACATTTCGAGCTCTATAACTTTGACAATTTTGTCAAGCTTTATTTGAAATCTCGCACTATAAGTATTTATACAGTTATATTATAAGATTCCGAAAAAAAAGTGGATGTTCTGGTCTAGAAAAAAGCAATTCCCTTTACGATTTACATATTTCATAATACATTTATAGCACGTCACAAGAGTGTCAACGACACGTTCGAAATCCAACTTTCCAATGGTGGTTCCCTCCAATCTTCGTTTTTATACTATCCATATCGATGCTCCGATTTCGGCTAGTGAATGAAGATGGATTAGAAAATATCCTCCCATGCATAAGAATCTACGCAAAAGGTGGAACAATTCTGAGCCACCTAACCCCGAGCAATTACGAGTTCTAGGGAAACATAGCGTCACGCCACAGGTTACGCGTGAGGTTTGTTGCCTGGCGAACACGCTTGTACTCTTTCCATTATTTCACAAAGAATAAAAAAAAAAAAAAAAAAAAAAAGTTTGCCGACCCTTGCTCGAGCCCGCGACGCAGCCAGTTTGGTCGCTTTCGCGATATCGCTTACTCGTGCTTACCCGGTCCTCCTACGGTCGTCGACGGAAATAGACGATACCCGCGGTAATAAATATCTCCGTATTATAATTAAGCCGCGTCGGAGAGTGTGGGATACGCGTTATGTATGAGAGACACGTAGATGGATGGACGGCCGAATGTACACCGCTGTCGCGACCGCGAGGCGGGGAGGAGATGGCGCGAGACGCGACAAAGACGGAAAGACAGCGAGAGTGTCACGAAGACAGGGAAGGCGTCTCTTCTCTCGTCGCGATCGCGATCGCGGGGCAACGATGGCGCGCTTAGCAACCGTAACTCGTCGTAGTTATCGGTAGTGGACAGTTATATCGACGCGGTTGGTTGGAAGCGTGGCTCAGGATGGCGCAGCATCGGCGAGCTACGAGCCGAGGAATGAGCGCGGCCTTGTCAGCCCGTCCGTCGACTGCTCCTTGAGTGGCAGCGATTCATTCCGCTCTCCTTGCACTCGCGGGCATCGTTCCGCAGCTCCTTCCAACTCACCTTCCTACGAGCCAACACGACGCGAACCGGTGCTTGGCGAACGACCACTCCGCGATTATGATTACTAAGTAATCGGTAATCCATGATCGATGGCAATTATGATTAACGAATTAAACCTGATTAATCCCGAAGGATTACTAATTATTCGTCCGTGATCGGAGATTACAAATCCAGTTTACGAATACCGATTGATCCGACACTCGGTGACTGATTACGGCGAAATCAATAAGGAGCTCGTCGCTGTAAGTAGTCGCTGCTGGTCTCTGTCGCAAATCCGTCCGCGTTTTGCGTCGCGACCGTGTCTTCTCTTCGCGAACTCGATAGACGTACCATTTCATAGGGATTTTCGTTTTTTGGAGATCAACCGTTTGGGTTTAGATTGCAATCCGCGTTCAAGATGTGTACTATGTGTATATGTACAAGTTTGTTTTTCTTGTTCGTAAAGGAAAACGTATTTCCTTATAATGAATCAATATTTTTTTTTTTTTTTTTTTTTTTTTTTAACTAGAACCTTATATGTTTTATTTATAATATAATATTATGATATCTCCAACGTGTCAAAGTTTTTGTCCCTTTTAAACGACGTAGCTTTTTCGCATTGTAATTAGACCGCAACGTGCGATAATTGCTGCGTAATTGCGTTGCAATTATAATGATCGATGATTGATTGTATTGAAAGAATTAATTATCGTGTAATTACCATTTAGTCAGTTTGCAGTCGCGATCGTAACAAATATAACCGGTAACATTTGGGTCAATTGTGCTTAGACTCGCTCCGAGCGATCAGGCTTTCCCGAAGAACTCTCGCGTGATCGGCAACGAGATCGGTGCGCCCTCTGCGACAGTCGGTTCGCGTCTACATTAATTTTCGATCTGCATATTTTGCCGCGGCGACGACGCGTAATTGAAAACGCGAAAAAGGAAAACGCGAGTTCTTGTACCGGTATAAATTGACGATTAATCAACGTCGCTCTGTGGCGTATGTAAACGCATCGACTAGAAAACGAGATTATTAATCGATCGGTAAGCGCACGAGATGTCGATCGCGATAATGGAGAGAAGAGATCGCCGCGAAAAAGTACAAGGACGTCCAGTTCCACCAACGCGTGGCCTAATTACTTCGTCGTTGTTGTGTCGTCCTCGTCGGCGAAATAGTTAATAAATTTACCGGCACACAAGACAGGTGCGTGTAAGGATTTGGTCACTTTCTTTGGACATCGATGTATGTACCTCTGCGTGCGTTAAACTTCGTATGGCTTTTTTCTCTCAACGCGTGACCTATGTAACTGCTTCGTCGCTGTCGTCCTCGTCATCGAAATATAGAATAACTTAACAAACACGAAAGATAAGTGCGTATATATTTTTGAATATCTTCTCGATACGCGAATACAACTATGAGCCAAATTACGAGCGTCTAAATGTTTAACACTTGTCTTCGAATTAAATCGAAAATATCACCCAATAAACGAGGCTTCGAAGAAGGCTACTAAGTCAGTTCCTCGAAACGCGTGGCCCAATTACTTCGTCGTCTTCTTGGTCGACGCGGTCGTCTCCGACGTTCGCGGGGTCGTGGCCGTCGTTGGAAAGCCCGGAAGGACGAAATCAACTGCGGTCGACGATGTCAGCCATGGCAGTTTCCCCGCAAGTCGTTCGTACACATTTTCCCCGTCTGTCCTCGGTCGCGCAGTTCGGCCAGCAGCCGCAGCCGGCTAATATCTCGTTCTTTTGTTGCGTTTCGCGACAATTCGCCTGCCTACGCTCGCAACGAATTTCGGGCTGATTATTCGGGGCGGTGGAGTGACGTCGGTTCGCTGGATTAAAATGCTGCTAGTAGGACTACGCGCGGAAACACGAAGGGGGAGCACCCAACGGAAGAGGGAGAGCACGCGAAATGTTACCCTCGGGGAGTAAAGTTGCATCTTTCTTCCTTCCTTCCTTCCTTCCTCCGTCCCTCCCTTCCAACCTCCCGTCCTTCCCTCCATCGCGTTTCCACCCTCCGATTTTCTCCTTTCTTCGTTTTCCCCCGTTTCGGTGACGACTACCTGTATCCGTGGACGACAAACTGTCGCTATCTCTCGAGCAAAAGTATCCTCCACGCGAACGTTCATACATGTCCTAGATCGCTAAAATGCGACACGACTACAGGTTTGTTCATTGATGAATTACATAGACACTAAGAGGCATGTTGTATCGTGCCGTGATGTATGCTGTATCGCCAACAGGAAGTGTTGCAAATTGTCCAAATTAAACGAAAAACTTGAATTTTAAAGCTTCGCGACATTTTGTCACTGCAAGTAATTGAAACGATGACCATTTCCAAATGTACTAATTCATTATCAGCATACCGAGCGAAATTTGGAAATCGAAGTATCAATAATGTCCTCAACGTTAAAAAATAATAACGATGAAACCTACCCTACGTGAAAATAACCTACGTCCATTCCACAATTTCACGTGTCGCGAATAGTCCCCTGTTAGAAGATTCTGCGCCGAATGAAACGAATAGAAATAATACGTCCCCGCGAGCGATCTTAAGAAGAATCGGCTTGTGACGCGAGAGAAGATCGACGAGATTAGCGTTTTTACGAGCTAATCGAGCTCGCCGCGAATAACGTATGGGCACGTGCGACGATTCGAGGCGAGGATTCCATCGGCGGACAGGACAGCTCGGTGATAATGGTAAAAATTGATGCGTCGCTTTACGACCGGCTATAAAAGCGCGGGGGGTCGGGGACAAAGAGTACGGAGACTTACGAACGACGAGACCAGAACAAGATTGGCCGAGAACATGGAACAAGGAAAAATAATTAGCTAGAGGAAGGAGAGAAGAAAGAAAAAGAAATGGAAAAATGGAAAGAAACAGACACTAAGCGGATTAATTAAGTTTTCTGGGTAAGGAGATAATCCGAAAACTGGCTATTACTTTTCTGGAATAAACTATAATGGAATAACATCGAATAGAGTTAAAACTTTCAAATGATATACAGATAATTCTTTACGAATAAGAATAGATTCTTCAAATTAATAAATGTATCAAGAAAACACAATACGCTAGATACGCTAAATACGCCAGACATAGACCTGGTGGCTAATAACCTTACAGTTGATGCTACCTCGAGTAAAATAACCAAATGACAAAATATGTTGAACGTGATGTTAACCTATTCACTACCAGGCAAATATTAAAGCGTTTTGCCTTGGGCGCCAAGATTTAATACAGATGTGTAGTCTAGGTCATTATTTCGATAATAAAAAGCGATATTAAATTTGTCGTTGTGAAAAGAAAATTTACGATCTTCTTTTGCAGTAATTACTGACTCAAAAAGCTATAAAATATAACTTGAGTAACAGTAATCAATTTGAACTACGAGACATCTCGTAGTTGGCAGTGAATGGGTTAACTTGAATTTCAAATCAAACTGGGCGTTATCCAGCTACCGATGATTTTCCTGGCTTTGATACCTTCGATAAAAACACTTTAACCGTGAAAAATGCGTGCACGCGCGCGGCCCATGCTGTGAGAATCGTTTCCATCGTTAACCTCATTCTCATCGCGTTTCGAATACAATACAATCATTTTGCGCCACGCACACAATAGAAGCGGCTATGGCTTATCGTTCAAGACCGCTCGCGGAAGCGCCGAGCGAAAGGTTAATCCGGATCGGTCGTTCGTTGAATCGCGGGTAGAAATAAATTACGCTCAGCACGTTTGTACTTTGAAATTATCCATTCGTTTGTATATCTCGACTTGGACGCAAGCAAGATAACGATCTCGAGTCTATTCCACCATCTTCCCCTTTGCAACAAAGTCGGAGCGATTTCAACAAATCGACGCGGATCTATCGAGTACTTTCAAAGTGTCACAGTTTCTCCCTACCCTTAGTTTCGAAGAAATATCCTCTTCTGACTAGATACGGTTCACGTGTCTTATTCTACTTACCGGCGCAGGTCACCGCGCTCAATTCATCTATCGATATCACTACTGTTATTCCTATTCCATGTATACATGCACGTATCTTACGAATTCATACCCTCTTATAAATCTATACAATAAATATAAACATAAATAAATAAATAAATAAATAAATAAATAAATAAACAAATATACCTCATTTTCGTAGCGCGACGGGATCGGTTACGAGTCAACGAAACGTTGACAGAACTCCCTGTACTTTATCGCGTTTAAACTTAAAGGCAAGCGGGCGTAAATTGCAAACTGCTCGCGGAAAGGATGGGCGATTAGTACCGCGAGACGACGAGCTCGGTTTCGGAAGCCAAAGTACGTCGGAAGCTCGTGAAAGGCGAAGATGGGCCGAGAGGCTGCCGTTGGTGCGTTTTACGGCGGCATTAAGCATCGCTTAACGACTCACGCAAAGTGCTCCCTTCCCTCTGCACCCCTCCAACCGTGCGTGTGCCTTGCCGTGGCCTCTACACCAACCATAGGCCCACCGTCCACCTACCCACCGGCGCCGGAAATGGTCTTTCCCGTCCCACCAGATCGTCTTCTCGCCTAATTAGCCAACATGAGATGTTCCGAGCGTACAAAACAATGGAGACCAGGAACGATTTTAGCTCGACGCGACTGCGAACGATTTACTCTCGAGACCGAGTTCGACAAAATTGATTTAAGAATCATTTAATTTAAAAAAAAAATATTGTCTCTATGGTTCTCAAAAATATGTAACATATATTTCAGTGGAATAAAATTCTAGTTTCACGGAATCGGAAGCAGAGATGGATCAGAATTTTATTCGATTGCTAAATGACAAATAGGAACTCTGAGTAACGACTTGCTCGCAACGTTTATTCGATCGAACGCTTAACCTGTTACGCGTTTAACATAAAATCTAGTTTGACTGCTTAATTCACATTGTCGTATTTGCTTCATGAAAATATTCGTATTCGTTTCATGAAATTCTAGGATTACCCTTAACAAGTTACTCAAGAAACGAATGAAATAATTGTTTGCAAAATAAAACAGAACCAAGAGATGCCCCTCCCGTCTGCTACTTTTCGAAAGGAACCTTCAATCTCCAGTCTTGAGCCTTACAAACCTTTCGTCCCAGTTCTTCTCCTAATCTACATATTTCTGATCAGGAGGGAGATGGCTGACGATTAGCGAATCGAAGGAGACGAAAGTCCGCGCCACGGAAACCCAAAGGGTGGAACGATCGAGCGAGCCGAAGGGAGGACGTCGAGGACAAAGTGCGGGATCGAACGTATCCGCATCAGAGATCGGACGTCGGCCGGTTGAGCCGAGAAGAGTGTATAGATATAACGTGCTCAGGTAGACAGGTTAGTACGCGGTGCAGCCGTAGGACGGAACGGTAATAGAAAGGGGAAGGGGGAAGTTGAGGGGTGGGAGGAAAAAGGGGGAACGGAGAACCGCGGCGGAGGGCACATAAGTCCGTCGCTGACATCGCTGCAATCCTCGCGTCGGACTCGAGTATCGACAGATATTTAAATGAATATTCCTCCACTGTTAGGGATCCGCTCTTTGAAATCAAAGCAGAAGGTACAACGGTTCATTTAGACGTCCGCCGATATTCCGCGGCTGCCTGGACCCTGGGATACAGGATTTCGCTTGTCACGTCATTCGCGGGGGCTATCGTCGCGACCTGCAACGACCCTCTGCTAGGGGCTATCGGAGACGGGAGTCGCGTGTCCCTCGACGACCACGTTTGTCCAGCGCACGCACGTACCTTGCAGACGGTTATCCGCTCGCTCGCGACTATCGCTCGATATCTTTCGACTTGGGAGACCCACCAGGTGCCCTGCCGAGGGGAGCTGCTCCTGGTCGTGTTGTGCGTGGCATTATCCAGAAGAAAATACAAATAAACATCGTGACGACGCATGTGATTGCAGTTAGAACGGACGCTTTCGATACACGTGTTGGTGGAATGAATTTAATTACAACGAATCGAACGACGTGAAGGAAACTAGATGCGTTTATCGCTCCACTGGGTTGGCGAGCTCGGAGGTGGAAGAAAATTCAGTGGTCTTTGGACCTTAACACATTCGCGATCGGCAGATATTTTACGTTTCTTTGGGTTTCGCAGTAGTAATGATTTTGGTACAAAGATTTTTTTTTTTTTTTTAATTACTTTATTTAAGGTCACATCAACTTCAGGGTTATTAGTGACCACGTTAATATTTACAATTCGATTACAATTTGTTCATTATTCCATATTTAGTTAATGAATCTATTAATTTAAGAAATTCGTTTCTATTATCGAGAATCATTGGTACAAAGATTGTTTCGTCCATATGCCACGAGCAATGTACGAAAATAAAAATATTCGTCTGCTAGAAGTATCATCGTACCGACTACAAACCGAGTGCAGTCTTTAAATACGTAAGATAAAAGTTATACAAGTAATATACGATGGAAATAGTGAAGATGTAACGCAGAAATAATTAAAGTCATAAATTACTAGTTAAAAAAACAACTGGAATGTAGATAAACCCGAGATGTAGAGATACACAACAAAAACATTGTTGCAAAAACTTACATTTTTACCATGTATATCTACATCTTTAACATTTATCTACATTCCTCCGCAGTTACTGTCGCTATCAATTTACGTCTTCCTTACTTTCTTTATCCTATTCTCGCTGTCTTTCTCGTATTGGTCACTTTGGTATTTTACTTGATTAAACCGCTGATCGTTCGGTGAATGAAAATGCACCTTTCGACTTTCCTCGCGTGGCACCTCGGCGACGCAGCGAGTCCGCGAATCGAACTTGTCTATATCGGCAACGTAAATCTCGAGCTCCTTCTCGACAAAGTGAAAGCTCGACCGCGCACCGCCTGCGTCCGTTCGCGTTGTTAGACCCTGGACAGCTATCGCGCGACCAGGTACGAACACACGCGGATATAGATTATCGCGTCGAACGAACAACGATTTCCCATCAAAACGTTTTCGCTGGATAACTGCGTCGGAAAAGTCGTAAATCAGTCGCGCAGCCAAGAACTCGCGCAGCCTCGCTCCGTGTGGAAAGCGACAGAAGCAAACCGCTACAGTTCCACAATTATCGTTTCGTGGATCCTCGACGGAGACGCGCGGAATTTTATTCGACGAACAAACGATCTCTACAGCGGTTTACTCGCAACGTTAACTCCATCGAATAGGTACTCGAACGAGTTAAAATTGACAATCAACAGTTATTAGGCGATTGGAGAGTTCTGCATTTCTTCAACAAATTTTGTAAATAATTTCCATTGATTTTTGTATAATATTCTTCATGTAACATGTATTTATTTATGTATTTAATTAGACGGTCAAATTATAATTCATTTTTTAACGAACCTATTTGATTTTTAACCCTCGAGTGAAGCTTGACAAAAATTTACTGAAATCAGAAAATTCGGACTGCGGAAGGTTAATGCAAGTATACATGCATATTCACACACACTAATGGATATATGAACTACGTTACAAATGAATTCGTCCAAAATAAACTCACTTGATTGTACAGTACTTTTCATTAGTAAACCACCGGATGATGTGCATTCCTTATTAGTGATTTGAAATTTTTATTTAGATAAAAACGTTAGCCTATGCCTGGCCCAGAAGATCGAAACCAGTTGCGTCATGTGCCCCGTGCGCCGATTACGTGTTCGCGTACGTCGATCCGTTGCCAGCCGCAGGTGGAACGAGGATTCCGTTGTCCTACGAGCCAGACTCAACCACCGTACGACAGAACCAGGAGCGTCGCATTTTTTACTTTCCCGCGAGATTCGAGCGAGCACGCAGCAATAAATCTCCTCAAGCGTTCGAAATACTCGCAGAGCCGCACGCACGTACGTAAAACGCACTTACGTTGCCTCCAATGTTAGCGAACCACTCGGGATCGATAGAAGTGAGTGATCGAGACCTACTAGGGTCGAACAACTAGAATTTAGAATTCAGAAGTTCGTCACGACCTCTGAAAGCTCTTTATACTACAAGTACAAGTACATACTGAGTCACCTTGTATAAATATTATTCAATAACGGTTTAACCGATTCGCTGCCAACTACGAGATGTCTCGCAGTTCAAATTGATTGCAATTTCTCAAAGGATAAGTTTATAGCTCTTTGAGTCACGAATTATTGGAAAAGATCGTACATTTTTTTTTTAATACAACAAATTTAATTTCACTTTTTGTTATCAAAATAATAACCTAGATTACACATTTGTATTAAATCTTCGTGCCCAAGGCAAAACGCTTTAAATTTGTCTGGCAGCGAATGGGTTAAAAGATGATCTGCTGCAACTATCCTACTCACGAATCTGGTAATAAACTTATTGTTAGGGTGAAAAACCACCCATTTGTATTTTCACACTACGCAATGCAAGACAAGCGTAAAGGTACTGGAATAATCTACAATCTATTCGTATTTTGCATACGTTGCAAGTATCGTTAAAACATTGATTCAGCGACAAATAAATACGTGCAATTGGGTATGCGCAACATCCAGAATAGATCAGCAGTTATTAGCATATTTATCTTGGCGCAGTTTGAAAGAAGATTCCAAGTATTCTGGAGGTCATAACACAACTCATTTAAAGTATATGTTAATACGAGTTTTAAAACTGTGGACAATGAAACATTCGCGACCTTGTGGTTAAGATCGCTGATCTAGATCGACGAAGCCCCCGCATCGACACGGATGAACGGTTCCAAAATAGCGTTCATCGAACCTAGCTGATCGCGTGATCCTTTCACGAAACCTCTTCTAGGAGACCACAGACGTGACGATTTGTCATACTATGAGTTGACCTGTCGCACGTTACTTTTTCCACAGACGTCATCAATTGTTCGATCAATCTTACTAAGAAGCTGTACGACTAACCATAAGAAGAAACACACATAGATGCAAAAAATGATGAAATACTTGGAAAACGTACGGCTTCTCATTTGAATAAGAAAAGTGCTGTCCGATTCTTGAATTTTCCTGCGGTTATGTGATGCGTATTGAATACACAGGAACTGATTTCTGTCTTTAATAGCCACTCGTTGACTTTAAAAAGAAGAATTGGATTACATGAACAACGACGAAAATAGCAAGTTCAATTTCGTTTTACTCAACTTGTACAAGGAAATAAATGTAGTTTTTGTTAGCTATTATTGCAGCGTACTTCAAAGTAAACCGGAAATTTTTAAATATTCAGTAGGTTGGAGAAACTATGCAAATGTCAAGGAATCGAATTAAAAGTATTAATAGTACCTTTTGCAAATTTTTTTATTTTTCGAGCATCCGTTTTAAAGAAACAGTCACTATCGAAGTTACAGAAGAGAACAGTCGATATTAATCAAATTACGTTGGACGTAAGATTGCGAAATAAACTTTTGAATTTTCCATTTAATGATTTAATAAGCAGAGACAAGAAATGAGGAGAAACCTTGATGGCATTAAATCTTTAGAAATAAACATTCATTGCTTTTTTTCATACACTTTATGATCCTGAATGCATATCAATAACTACATAAGCGAAAAGTAGAGTTGAGTATATCGAGTATTCCACTACTGTTACACTTGAATGTACTTGCAAATCTATACCTCTGTTTCAACGTTGAAACAGTACAAAGAATCTTTCCAACTGGCCGCTGAATAAGCCATACGTTTCAACCTGTCCTTCACCAAATCTGCTGTATGCTCGATGTATAATACGCTATGTTCGATCAATGGCAAGCAAACCTGGTCGTTTAAAAGTTCATATAATATAAAAATGTAGAATTTCAATGAAATCTTTTAAAAATGTTAGGAATTTTCAAATAATTAAGTTTTGTTTTCTCATACGCTGATTTTTACTTGGAAAAAATATTCATCGTACTGCTTTACACATTCAAATCTGAAAAGGACAAAATCCAGAGGTCGAAGCTTTAAATTAAACAAAGTTTGCGTCGAACAGGCCCGAGCGTCATGTCTAACCCTGCTGCTGCTGAGTCTGACAAACAAGAGCCCAAATTATTTTTGTCTATCCCATAAACAATTGTCCTAAACAGCTACGAATATCGAATTTCTAATAATCCTACCGTGGAAAATCGTTACGTCTGTGGTTCGTGTTCGAGATGGACGATCCAGACCACGAGTTGCTATTCCATGCGACAACGACGACGCTGAAAAATAGGAAAGAGAGGCGCGCGAGGACGACGAGCGTCGCGTCGTGACATCGGAAGCGGAGGAAGATACAAAATGAAAATTGCGTGCGTGCGTTTGATTCGTGCGTGCCAATATGTTGCGTTGGAGAATAGATATTTACCGGTAAGATTATCGCCGCGTTGCTGCGGCCACCGAAAGGAAGGCCTTGGCTGCTGCTTGCTGCGCATGTCTCCCGTCCGGTGCGGCGGCTGCGAGCCGCTCGCTTTTCAAATGATCGGAGACCACTACTTACCTGAAAGAGAAAAAGTTACAACGGTCAGAGAAATGTCCTTTTCCGACCGCGATTCGTCGACTATCGGCACAAGCATCGATTGCGAAAATACAATGGTACAGAGCAGCCATTTTTCGTATCTTTTCAAAGGAGACATTATTGACATAAGCATGTGTACATTCTGAACATTGCTACGATGAATAGAATACTCGTGCCTTATTTCCTTGATATTAGTAAAATAAAATTCAAATTTGTCGTTCCTTTTCGTCAAACATTATTTCGATCATTCTTATTTCTCCTAAAATCAAGTAATCCTTACTACCGGTAAAAAAAAATTGATTCCTAAACGTGTCCTCTAAATAGGACAACAGCACTTAACGGGTTAAAGTGACGGGTAGGAAAATTGACTTTATTGCCCAATTTATTTCGTTTTCGTTCACGGCCATTGATATTGAAAATTTCTGTACAATAAAAACATCGGTTAGCACCCGTATGATATTTACCGTTAGTTCCAAACAGCACCTGACGGATCGGTTTTATTTTAAAAATTAACGTTTCCTGCGTGTCAATCAATGTTGGCTTACTCTACGTTTTGATAAAGCTGTTGTAGTACGAAATAGTTACGATATCTTCAACGCGTATTTTTTATTATTGCAGACAAATTTCGTACAAATTTCACGAGTACCAGAAAGGCCATTTCGAACATTGTCCTTTAGTTCTCAGCGACACGAGACCCTCGAAGCCCGCAAAAAGATTTCCGCCCCCTTGGAAGCGTTTTTCCAAAGGGTGGCTAGGATCGCGCGCCCACGACCAATTTTTCCCCCTTTCCCCTCGATCCCTCTCTTATCCGCCCGTTAACAGCAGTCCTAACCGGCCGTATATCTTTCCAGCGTACGCCCTCGAAAGCGGCCGCCTTTGTTTTAGATATTTATGAGGCGTTTTAATTCGCGCGCCGCGTCACCCGGCGTCGTTGGGCCTTGGTCGGCGTCGGTGGGCGTCGGTCGGCGTCGGCCTGGCGACGGGGGTCGCAGGGGAACGCGGGTCAACCGAACGACGAAACGCCGTGAGCACGGCAAGGGGGATCCTCGCGTTAAAGCGCTACCACCGCTGGGGGTGTAGGGGTGGATGAGGAGGTATAATAGGCATAAGGGTGCTCCGATAAAGCGGCGACCCTGCTCTTTCCATTTCGTCCCTCCCGCACCACCTTCCCAGACGCAGGCCATAAGCGCAAACAAACTCTCGCTCGTATATCTCGGCTGAATGGTTTCTACGTCGGCGTCGCGCGGCGGGCTTCGCGCTGTATCGCACCGACGCGCGATGCGACACCCTTCC
The DNA here is from genome assembly GCF_026283585.1 of Hylaeus volcanicus. Classification (NCBI taxonomy): domain Eukaryota; kingdom Metazoa; phylum Arthropoda; class Insecta; order Hymenoptera; family Colletidae; genus Hylaeus; species Hylaeus volcanicus. The sequence continues at coordinate 25,685,971 of NC_071979.1, forward strand.
CTTTCGTTTTCCCCAACCTTACAGTCGCGTTCTCCGCCCTTATACGCGACGAGAAACTCTCCTTAACCCACATTCCGCGGAAACCTATCGGCGAATCGGTCGATTTTCCACGAGCTACGAGCTTTTCGATGTTTCTTTCGGTGACACAGGGGTCAACAGCATTATTTGCACCTGATTAATGGAATTATAGTCTTGGTGGGGTATACCGCAGAACTTATTCATTAGCCGCGTGTACGTACTTAGGTAATTGTTGGAGTCCTCCCAACACATTTATATTTGTGGATTTTTCATGCGAGAGCTATGTATGCTCCGACGTGTAAAAATATTATCATATTCGTAAAGAATATCCTTAAATCATTCGCGACCGACAGATGCTCTATATTTCTAAAACCTGAGGACCTAATCCAGACCTTACCATTCATGGGATCAATTCTGTACGTTAAGAGAAATCGACGAGTCCTCTACCACTTTGCAATCCGAAGCTTCGTTACTTAGATACAAGCAATTGAAGTTTACAGATAGAATTCTTGGCGCGCGTCCAGTCAGCTGATCGCGTGCTGCGCGTACACTTTAACTGCTTATATCTCGTTACCGAAGCCTCCGAAGTAAAAAATGAAAGAGGACTTTTCAGTTCGTTTTAGGATCAGAAATTAATCTTAGGAAGTGGCTCCACGTTTACGTCATGGTTTGTCGTATCTATTATACCTATTCTAGTCTACGAATACCAAAGAAGATTTTCACGATTCTCTCGCGAGATACGCTTGAAAATCAATCCTAGCTCTCCCGACGGACATCAATCTATCGCGGGCCGGACCTGGCCCGCGGGCCACAGTTCCCAGAGTTCTGGGCTAGCGTTTCCCACTGACAGCAGCAACTCCTACGTTCTCCCTCTTGCATCCCGCAAAACCCGGCACGAGGACGTCGTTTCACGACACACCAGAGACGCTGGCCGCACTGTCGCTCGTGTTCTTTACGTTGCAGCCGAGTTTAACGGTAACAGTACGTCACTCTGTCAGCCTCTGTCTTTCTCTTCGTCCCTCTTTCGGGGGGTTCGGGTTTTCTCGTCCCATGGTCTTCGTTTCCTTCGCCTTTATCGTTCCGTCGCCCGTTTCGCTCGCTCGTCGGGGAATTTTCGTGTCCGTCCTCGTTCATCCCACTCTTTGTTCCCTTTGCTGCGCCAAGCTTTCTCGCTCTCTCGCCGTCGCGCTCTCCTTAACAGCCTTCACTCTCTAAAAGCCTGGGTGTGATCTATGGCGGGACGTTGCGTCACTCGGGGAACAGATGCAGGGCTCGTATATTACTCGGTCGTATCTACCCAGGGAAACGGAGGGGGAGGAAAAGTGGGCGACAGGGGTGCGAAGAGTAACGTTGCCGCGCGGTCAGAGGAATGGCAAACGGCGTGAATCGTTCGGCCTTCGCACCGACGTCTTTCAGCGGCCAAGATTTGGGCAGTTCCCTAAATGGACCGAGAAAAATTTACGCCTTGGTGTAGGAACCACGAATCAACGGGAAATTTCGGGGCATACAACCGGTGGCGTCGACTATTCGCGGACAGGATGTTCTTCAGGAAGTTCCGTGGGCACGTGGTGGAAGGATCGCACTTGAAGATTGCTATATTTCCTTGGGAACTTTGGTTTAACCTTCTACGGACCGAATGTTTTTTCTGCAAACAACTTGCAAAGGATCAATTTGATATTTCAGGTCGATGGTGCTGCCAACCGTCGTCGATATTGTTATTGGTTATCAGAGACATTATATGCAGTCAGTCTCATAAGTATCCGTACCTTTGTTCCCTTTGTCGGAACGACTTTCAAAGATATTTATTTTTCGACTCGAACAATCCATCTGACTCGTTCCTTTTCGGCGCCTGTACACGTATCCTCAAATACATAGATTCTCGCACCTATCACTCTGTACATTAGCCAATCATTCGTGCTTGTCACCTGTCGCTCGATCTCATTCGTTCGCATTCATTCGGCGCGCGTTTCGCACTCGTTTCAACATTCACTCGCTACACCTTGTACCTATGTTCATCGAAAAAGTTTCTTTAAATTGAACGATAGATGTCACGTTTCCAAATAAATATTTCATTATAAATACATACATGTGCAAAGTTTGGTACGCGCTGAATTTGAATTTCGCGGGCAAATGACGCGCGGATCCCCATGACGCACGAAGCGCGGATAGAGAACAGTTGGGGACGTCGAAAAGTGAACGCGCGGGTTCGTGGAAACGCCGGCCAGCTGTCTACGTTCGAGCAGACCAGACCGTAGAGAAAGCGCGCGGAGGGATGCGGCGGGGAAACGGGGAGGGCTCGAAAACGCGCGTCGGCAGGGTAGACACTTGGAGAATCCCATAAATCAGGTCAGGGTTGGCGACGGGGGTGGCTGCGCGGCGGTGGTTTCGGAGGGAGGTCGAGGGTGCCGAGCGAAGTTAAGGGGGATAGCTACGACTCGGAGGGATCCGTTAGGTAAAGGTCGACGCACAACAAACCCACGCCGTGAACGAGGAACGATGTACGAGCTCCGCGCGCATGCTCGTAAAACGTTTGGCGCCAATTCCATCCGCCTAGGATAGCCTTCCCGTTGCCTTCGAGAACGACCAGATCTTTTCGGCTAATTCTGAAGCGAACAATCGGGCTCGTTGTTGCTCGCGATATCGAAGGGTTCGTTCAAATGCCAATTACAAGATAGCTCGGTCGCTACAAAAATGTATTAATCGGTTCATGATTACATAGGGAACATCGTTGTAGTATAAAGAGCAATATTAGACCAAATAGTAGACATTGTTTAATCCTTTAGCCTCGCTTCTTTTTTTTTTTCTTTAACAACGAATTAGACACGTCGTGCGAAAATGCGTAAGGAATTTTATACTCGACTATGTCACCCACGATCTTATAGTAAATCGTAGGCCAAAGGGTTAACAATATCTCAATGTTCAATTGAATGGCAATCGCAAGGTTGGCTGTAATTGAGTTACAACTTATATCAAATACGTAACAGTCAGATGATACACGCAGTTCGTACATTGAGTTTCGCAAAAATTCGAGTGTAACGCGTTCGCGTGGCGATCGATCGATCCGACCGAATCGAACTCGAAAAGCTCGAACGTGCGCGCGGGATCAATACTCGGGAAAAAGAGGAAGGCGCGAACGGGAAAAGAGCGTTCGAAGAGGGGGCGCAAAGAGAAAAAGAGGAAGACGTTGAAGAAGCTTCGGAGGGACCCCAGATGGAATCGGTGCAGTTTGGAATATTGGATAACGTCGGATCGTGCGAGAAATCGAAGGGGAGTGGGGGCAGAGGATCCGTGGCAGAGTGCGAGCAGGGCACTATTTATGACGCGTACGTGAATTCTTGGAACAACGGGGATACGGCGTGTTCGTGTCACGCCGTTGCCGAAGAAAAAGAACGATCGAGGTTCACCGAGGGACTCTGGGGGCGGCTACGGCCCGCTGCCAGGGTGGTATCGTAAAACCGAAGCCGACAGGACTCCGAAACGCTCGATTCGCGGCGACAACGTTGGTCGACGTTGCGGTCCAATTTTTCCAGTTGCAAAAAACGAATTCAGCTGGGGAATGGCGCGAGTCCTGAGTCATAGTTCCTGGGTTAGGTTTCTCGCTCGATGGGAATCGATAGACGTTTCGAAGAACGCCTTTCGAACATCGTACCAGCACCGGTTTTTTCTGTTTTTCCAAATTTAATTTTATCTACACGAAGCATTGGAAATTGAAAGAAATCCCAAAGAGATAGTTTCTATTTCGTAGATTATTAAAAAGAGTCATAGAAAAATAAATGCGAATGAGAGCCTCTTCCTATTTTCGAAACATGAATTCGAAGCAAAAAGGGGTTAAAAATAAAATTGTTCTTTCGTTCTAGATCCTTGATGAGATCTACGGTAAGATCGATCGGATGAAATCGTCTGATCGGTACCGAAGACTCGACTAATCCGTAGACGCGTCTAGTAGAAAGTTAATACGCGCAACGATCGTGGAAGTTTAGGAACCGTAGCTGGAGGAAAGACTGGAAACGAACGAATTCGAGCCGTCAGCTCGGAAATGTCTGTCCTTCGCGGACGTTAAATGTCTTGGGGAGATCAAAGCACCGAGAGACGGGGAACGGAGCCGAGGCTTCGATTGATTCATTGGACGCGCGTGCCTGGTTTCAAATCACCAGAATAGAATCCGCTGCCTCGGAATGCCAGGCTCACGGCTAATCCATCGAGCGTCTTTATTGCTCCGCGACATTTATAAAACGTCTGAGAGACGAGGGCTCCCTGCGATCGCGCTCATTCGTCACCGATTATAAATCGTCAAGTCCCCCTCTCCCTTACTTTTTGCCGCTCTTTTCCTTCCCTGAAGCTCGCCTCGAGCATTCGCCCCGCTTGCACGCGTGTCGTTCGATAACAGGCGTGATAATTTATTTTTATATCAATTTTATCTGTTTATTTCGTTGATAGTTTTGTAAAATCGAGTACTATTCAACTATTGCACAGAACCAATAAGAAATTCAAATTGTTTCCATACGACGAGTAATGACACTGTGTTTAAAGCGATAGTTTAACGAAACTCGAGGTAATTTTTACCATTTTGTTTTAACTAGGCAATCTCCTTAAGCTTCGGCAACTTTCACGCTCCACCTAGACACTTCGTACGAAATCCAATTTTTCACCGTCTAAACTTTACTTATAAAAGTAAGTATTGAGTCTCGTGATCCAATTATTCATGTTATTTCTTCCGTCAATAATTATCGCGAATAATTCGGACATGCTTCTCAGATTCTGTGCAGTTTTTCACGAGTTTATACACCGTATTGCATTACAATACATATTACATATACATTCATTGTGTGAGCAGTATCATGTACAATTTCATACATGTACACATATAATGTTTCGTATCCTGTATAATTGCACATAGAACCCCGCTCACAAGTATGTGGACGCTTCCTTAATAACATTGAATATACCACTCAAAACATATATGATTATTAAATACGCATCCAATATACACAGAATTTCCTAAAAAAAAGTTGTATAGCGATAATTTACGGCATATATTAATTATTCATTGAAGACAATAAATGTCCACATATGTATTTATGAACGAGGGTGTATACAAGGACGTCAACGAACCGTTTTCGCGTGTCCTGTGCAGTTAGGCATTGTTTCAGTGTACGGTCACCTGTGAAATAAGTCTGGAGGTCGAAGACGGACGGAGCTAACCATGGGAGATAGCTACCTGGCTCTGCTGGCGTTTCATCGTGGAAAGTATGGCGAAGATAAGGCGCGCTCGTTGCGTCGAAACGTCCCTGGGCGGTCGTCCTGGATCGTCCCGAAACGTCCCGACGTCCCCTGTTCGAAACCCTCTCCCCCTATACGTCGTAACGACCACCGGTCTCGTTCTCCGGAGCATCGTCGAGTCTGGCGCAATATCGCGCCTGCTCTTCCTGCCGCCGTTATGCGAGTTTCGGTGTCTATAGACGAACGGGACGAAGAGAACGCGAAGCTAACGTCCTCGCGAAATCCTCGGCTATCCGAACCCTTACCACCGTTCTCTGCCTGTCGGAGGATAGCACTTCGCGAACGCAAGAGGAAAGACGGCTAACCTCGTGGGTGGGAAGCCAGTTTAATACTCGCCTCGATGGCCCAGTGTTTCTAGTAATTGGGAAGTTAAACAGCCCTCCGACGTGCACCTCGCCGCTTCTTCGCCCGTTACTTCCGCCCCTTTGTGCCCGACGTTACCTTCTGGCTTATTCTCTTTTCGCGGAGAACGCGCCTGGTCGAAGAGGACTTCGATACCGTTGGATTTTCTTGCCTTGGAACGCTGGAATACCACGGTCACGGAGGAATCTTCACCGAAAGCTCGAAAGCTTTAATTAAGGAGACGAGTCTTCTTTCGTTTCTCGTCGTGGTTGGTCGTAAAATATCCGACGGGATATGCTTATACGATCAAAATTAACGCGTTAAGGCATCGATGTACATCGAGTAATATTAACCCTTTGAGTGCCAGAGGAAATTTTCCTCGGACGACGTATGCAAAAGAAGCTAGAAGATTCTGTTTTATAATCGAAGAGGAATTGTATAGAATACATCCAATTTTTTTTTATTTCAAATTAAATTACACACAATTGCAATCGAACGTGAAAACTGATGCCATTAAACGTTCGCTACACCTCCGCTAACAGATGTATTCCGTGGAAATTGAGCTTAATTTCCATCGAGTCCAAACACGGGAAGAAAAGTGCAAAGCAAATTAGAATTCCCATTAGCGAAAAATATGTACCACCATTTTCCACGATCGCGGAATGGGAAATGATCGCTGGCACACCATGCGTGACGTCTCCGGAGACTCGTCGCGTCGCAAATTCGCGACGGTTGGCAGGTAACGCTACCGATAACAATCACGCGGAAACTTCTCAAGGAATTCGAAAACAGGAAACGTCGGTTCGCGTCTCGCGATAGATCGAACCTAATCGTCGCGGATGGCTACGGACGTGCACCTCGGAGCCTCCGCCTCGTTACCACCGGTTGGCCTCGATCCCATTACGCGGACGGTCGTTTGAGCGATCGACTCGGATCGTGGCGAAGCTATTCTTCGGATGAGATCGTCGGAGACGAAGAAACTCCCTGGGCTGGCAGCGACCGAGGAGAAGAAGCTGGCTCGAAGGAGAAAAGGGGCGAAGAGGGATCGGGATAGAGGAGAGAGAAAGGGGGAAAGATGGATAGAAATAGAGGGACAGGGAGGGAGAAAGTGGCGGCAAGAGGGGGCAAGGTAAGTAGGTATAAAGGAGCGTGACTGGACGCGAGTTCAATACGCGGCCCTCGAGCACAGCTGTCACTGACATCGCCGCAATTCGAAACTGACCACGACAGCTAACCTCGGTACCGGCGGACCACAGCGGCGGAAACTTATACCAGCCTTCCGATTGATACGTCCCGGCCACTCACCATACGCCGAAGGGGACGGATTAGTCGGCGGATGGCAGCCTTCTCCTTGCTCTGTACTCTCTCCCTCCTCGTTTCCACCCCGTCCTGATCCAGTCCACTACACGGCCTGGACCGAAACGACGCTTCTTTTCCGCCACTCCCAGAAATACGTGATCGCTCCTCGCGAATCTCTTCACCCGTCCGCGTGACCGACGATACACGTCCAACTTTCCGCGCCGAGGAATCGCCTCGAGACATCTTCGATTTCGACCTCCGACCCGGACAGAAATGGCCGACACTCCCATCTAGCCCTTTGCACTCCGATAATTTGTTTTAGCACCAGGGTTATGAAGATTTCTTGCGTTCTCGTGTGTTTAGAGGGTATAAGTAACGTAACACGAATTTGCATAAATATCTGCAGTCTACTAATAACTTACAAGTGGACCTATACGATGTTATACATTACATATGTATAATATTTGTAATACTTAACCTTAAATATCAACATTTTATTTTGTGCATTTTTTCCACACATCGAACCCCAAAAGAAATTTGATTTAGTTTGTGTAGTTCCAACCCAATAACCTAATTGACGAATTGTAGTGGATTCTTGGTTATGTTGTTATAATCATCGCACTGTTGTTTACCTTTTACCCTCTATTCCAAATTTATTATCCAGATGGGAATGATTCCCGTCTCGCCAGACCTCACTTAGTATAGATCACCGTTCCGCGTCAGTCGAGATAAACATTATCGCAGGAAACCATCAAAGAAAAGCATCGAAAGACGACCAACCGTCAGCCTCGTGAAATTCGAAGCTATAACAGCGCCGCCCCCGAAGAATAGGCTTTTTTTAATAGGCGTACGGCCGAGCTAGAGGATTCGGAAACAGCCAAGTCATCGTGGGATCGCGAGGCGGAAAGCGTCGGCCGCGGTAGGTAGTCCTTCTTCCTGGATGAATCGAGAAACGCGAAAGGCACCGGGCTAATAAGGATCGGTACGGTAATGGCGAGCAAGTAAGAACCTGCGAGAGAAAAAGGACAGAACGAAGCGTGTCGAGGGACGAACGATGAAGAAAACGGAGCCGGAGATAGCTGAGACGTAGCCGGTCGGTCGATCCTTCGTGAGAAGGGCGAAGAGATGATTGATGGAACGTCAGTCATGCTGCAGCCATCAATCTCCCGTACCTATACCTTTATTATTTATTATCCTTGCCGCCACAGATACTTTGCTTCAGGTACACCGTGTTTCTCTCTTTCTCCCATTCTTTCCGCCCGTTTCCTCCTCGCTGGCTTCGGCGGAGCCCAAAGGCTAGTGACGAAGCAACGTTCCAGGATGCACTTGGCTAGCCGCGTTCACGATGCGGCTTGGAACACTGTGTCCTGCACAGTTCCTCCACCAAAAAGTCGAGACGCTTTAACGAATAGTCCTTCTATCGAAAAGTCGAAACGTTGCACCGGTCGTGTGTTCTCGATATGCATTATCATTTACCATGTAGCAACATTTGGGAAAGTGTGTGTCTTGCACAGTTTTTTTTTAACAAGAAGTCTAAACGATACCACCTAGCAGTAGTATAAGAAGACTGTGTCCTAGGACAGGTCCTTTGAAAATTTAAATACTTGGAGAGATCCTCGGGTGTTCTCACTGTGAGTGATCATTGACCGTCATTAGCCACCTAGAAATACTACAGAAAAGATCACGTCCTGGCCAGTTAGTCTGCGCAAAGATCCTTCCTAGCTCAAATCATCAGTTCGTCGTTCTAGCAAGGGTTCCAAGTCTTCTAGCTCGATTTCGAATCGATTCCATTATTTTTTCCGCGGTGCAAAAGCTATTTATCACCGCGTGCCACACGATACGACAAAAGAGAGACCTGGACGCATATCGTCGCCCCCGTTGCTCCTTTACAAACCCACTCGCAGGACGAGCGAGTCTTACGCTCGCCCCTGCTGCGTCACGAAACAAATGCGCTTTCAGCCCAATCATCGTGGTGCCGTCCATAAGGACGACGATCACGATGACGATCACGATGACGCGGTGGAAGATGACTCTTTGCAGCTGTCAATCGTACCAGAACGCGGCTCGTCCGAGGTTGGACGGTTCCGAGTCAGCTGCGAGCGGCTCGAGTCGACCGTTGTCCTCTCGAGGACGAAAAACCTGGGTCTCTTCTTCTTTCATCGAGAAGGAAACCGTATCTCCGGGCTCCGATTGTTTCGAGGACGCGGCCATTACTCGGCCAATTTCGCCTCTGATCGACCAGTCGATTCCTTTCGGAGATTTCTCTGCGGAGTCAGACCTAACAGTTTTTTACGATAATCGTTTTAGATGATCCATTCGAACACTACTCTTTCCGGTACTAGGACAAATGAAACGAAGAAATGTTTCTTGTAGCAACTGATGGGTTGATAAAATTCGGTCTATACAGGGCTAATTTCTACATCTAATATCGTACAGTGTTACGATACTATCGACAGTCACCTGATCGAGACCACAACAGATCACAAATGAAAATCCAAAATGTTTACTTCTATCGTAATCAGATTTATTTAAAGAATTTCATAATCACGCATTTTGACCACATTTAGGGTACTTTGTCCCACCTTTTGCCGAGCCACGTCGTTGCTTCCTACCCCCTTCCTGCGGGACTCTTTTCTTCCGTCCTCGTTTCGTTTTCCTTCGCCGTAGGAAGCATCCAGCAATGAATCCACAACTATCCCGATCTCCGGGGCGAAATGTAAAAAATGTATTGTATCGAAGCGGCTTGAACAGCCTCGGAACGTCCGGTTCCCAGGAGAGCGAAAAGTAAAAGAGCGCGCGGCGTTAAGAGGACGGTGGGGCGAGATGAAACGCGAAAAGGGAAGGTGGGCGCATCAAGCAACAGGGGCGGAAAAGTCGACGGCTTAGACGTTTTAAATTTCTCGAGGCATTTGAGAAGACATCGAGGAACTCGATCTCCCGAGCCGGACGCCGGAGATACCTGCACCTGAGCCTCTTAGACGGTTTTTTTCCCCCGCTGTTTTTTTCCCTCCCGTGAGCCGAACAGGTTGCGTACCCGCGCTCTTGAGAAGAAAAGAAGCGAACTCGTCGCGACCAAATTTTGCCGCGGAAACCAGGAAACTTGACAAAATTTCAGTTCTATTTCTATAGATCTATTATTAAAAATAAATAGTTCATTTTCAATGTATTTGTCATAACACAAGTTGAAAAAATAAATACGACGATAAATGTTTGACTATGCAGTGTCCAATAGTTTAAATAATACTTCATTTTAGCAGAAACTTTAAAGAGATGTATACGTTATTTGTTTTCAACCTACCACCTACCAAACATCGTCATGGACTTTCCAGACAACTCGATATAATTTTGTTTAAAAAATGAATTATACTTCTATATACATTTTATTTGATATATATACACTAAAGTTACCTCAGTTTAGGAATCGCAAAGTCAATCTAATCTCGAATAAAAAAAGAACGCTCCCACGATGAACAACCGAACATATCTCGACTTTCCTCCTCGGTCATCCGCGTTTTCATCGTGGAAAATTCATTAATCGTCGAGAGAAATCCGAGACGGAAGAATACAAGAGCCCCTCGACGGTCTTAATTCGCGAGACGAAACGGAAAGGAATTTTTGTACGCGGCCGGGCGATGCTCGGGCGTGATTACGAAACGAAATGAATTCTTCACGAGATTCCCATGGAAATAAATTGTTTTCCCAGTTGCTGGCGCGTTAATTGTTAAACGCGGCATAATACGGCTGAATCGACTATCGATAATTAACCGACGGGCGCGGCAGGTGTGCCGGTGTTGCTCGTTAATATTTTAATTATTCAAAGTTGTGCGTGGTCGGCCGGGCCAGTGTGTAACGATCGCGCGCGCAAACGGATTAGGATTTACATGATTTGAGGCAGGTCAAGACCGGGTACGCGAACGCGTGTAGTAGGTATGCGTGGAAGTGGGCGAACGGGCACGGGCCTCTGCTTCATTCATAGTTAAGCGGCGGCTGTTTATGAACGGGCATACCTATTATGTAATGCATCGTCGGCAACGAGTCTTTTTATACCCGCCACGTGGTCGGAACGCTGGATTACGCGTTCCTCGCGCCTCCTCGAGCACCGCCGAGTAGACGCCTGCGGGCTAATTCGCGCTGAATCGATCTACACGACACGAAATCGCGATTACCGATGGGATCAAGTGTCTTCCAAGTAGTCTCGAATTCGACTCGAGAAGTGGACGGTGCCCACTCTTCGAAAATCAAATAGTCAAATTGTTACAGCAACTCTGTTTTGATTGCAAAGCCTAACGTTGCGGTCTGTCCTCCTTGCAAAACTGTAATATTCATGTATTAGGTTGTCTCGAAAGTTTCTTTCGTTTTATTAATAATTAATACATGCACAATATTTTATGTCTTATGTTACATTACTGAATTGTGTACGATTCACTTCGCTTCATTACTGTCACAGCATCAATGTCTAAGAAATTAGATTGTCTATTTATATAAACACTGCCACAGAAAATAATTGAATGCAACTCGCGAAAGAAACTTTTCGGACAACCTAATATAATCGTATACATGTCAACAAATTCTAGTTCTACGTTATATTGTTAACATGTAAAGCGACTAAATCTCTCTTTTGAAATTTGAAAACTTCGATAAAAAAAAAAGTCATTGATTTGTCTAAAAAATAGAAACAGCCCACAATAACGTTCATTTAACTATTTTATTTTCTACAATTGTATTACTGTATTATTAATTTTATTACTTTTGACCCAAGGAATGGGACATTTAACTCGGTTAGATAGAGTTACCTTGAGATTCATACACAGCCGGGAATGTTTTGCAACAACATGGCCAGTTTTTGTGCCTTGGGCCCCCATTTGAGGTGTTCTGCGTCACTGGATCGAAGAAAGTGATTGGTCGAAGCGTTCCGTAACGGACTCAAATACTGTGCGAGGCGAATGTCGCGCGCCGCGAATCGTCTCGCAAGCGGAGCCCCGTTGGCCGCCGCGACGCAATTATTCTCCTTTTCTCGTTGTTCAGCGACAGAAAACGATATGCCTCGATCGCAATTATCGATAGTCTTTTGATCGATACGTTCGAATTCAACGAGGGTCCTTGAATCATTCTCGATCAACGATGCGTAGAAGCGGGTTAATTGGAATCGCACTCGCGCGATCGACGTGAATCGATCATATCGATACGACGCGAGGGCTCTCTCCTTCTCTCTTTCTCGCGTTGATCGATAAAATTGTGACGAATGGCGTTTCGTGACGAGGCCGCAAGACCGTCGACGAAATTTCTCATCGAGAAATTGGGTTACACAAGCAGCGATGCCATGGAACCGTGCGAATCAAATTATTACTCTTTTATTATGAAATTTCACGATGATTTCGATTCAGACGTATAGTTTACGAGTTGGCTTCGGATGTTTATGCAAATTCATATTTTTACAGATGGAGATAAAGAATTGGGATTTAAGTAATTGTATGCGTTATCTCGAAGATAGCGCAATGTATATATTTTATTGTTGATATTTTATATATTTTTGCATTTATGTCCATCCACGTATAGTTTTCCATATTTTCCCATAGATGCATAAAGGTACAGAGGGTCTGAAACCAAATTACACATCTTTAGTGTAGGCATTTCGAGACGGTTTATGCGGTCATCGCCGACAACTCCGACTCCGCCCAGTCGTTACCATCGTTATTCTCATCACTGTCACCGACAACCTCAACTCCGTTCAGTCGTTGATCATTTTCATCAACGTGGAAGACAACGACGAATCAATCCACATGGCCAAGAATCGGTGTCCTCGGATGCCACTGCAGTCACGGCAGCGTTCATCCACGCTCCTGTTCAACCTGGCCCAGGCTCCTATCACTTTCTTCCCACGCGAGCGAAGCGCCTCGGCGAAATCATGATTCACCGGTTTACACGCGACTTCTCGATACCGTTACACGCGTGTAGGCGCACACAGCTCGCGCGTGCAAGTACAACCGAAGAAGCACGATGCCGCCATACCGACAATAGACCGGCGGTCGCTTGTCGTTGCGAGATCGTAGCTCCTCCTTGGAATGCAGTTCGTCGTGTCGAAAGGAGACAAGAGGGGAGGTATAGCCGACTGTCACGGTTAGACAGAGAGGCAACCTGCGAAGAGAATGATCTACGCGCAAGTGGGTGGCACTCCCGGCACGTATGCACCGCGCTGACGTAACATGCACAATTATTATTCACTGTTATCACCGGGAGAACCGTGTGTCGCCTATAACGCGCACGTTTACGCGCGCAGGTCGTCGCCGAGCCACCGGGGATAACTTCTTGCCTGACGTTACGGTGGAAAGTCCGTGAATGAACGCCATGCCGTTCTCGCTCTCTCTCTCTAGTCGAGGAATTTTACGACTCGCTTTACCGCATTTGCGTTACGTAAAATCGATCAGAATAGTCGGATCGTCTTTGCCTAAGAGCCTGCGATACCTGCCTGGTAAGCTGGTAACCGAGTCGAAGCGAATGTCTTACATTTAGACTTGCTTTTTCAAACCATTATCGCAACGTTAGATACACTGCTACGAGAAGACATAGATTTACTTGCTCGCGCGACAGCTGACTCGGAGAAATGCTGTTGGATTCTTGCATTTCGCACCGTCGTGACCCTACTTGGTATCAGGTTTGAGCAAATTTTATTCCAAACAGAGAACGAAAATTGCATGCGACGAGTCCTTCGACTACTTGCCTTTTTATTTCAAATAAAATCCGTCTGATTTATATCGCAATCTTGGAAAGAGTTCGTCACAGGTGTCTGTATGTAGCTTTCAAAGTAGATCAATATTATGTTTATGTTTATCAAACTTGGATCTATCAGGATTACACCTGTGTTATATTCAACAAAGACCTGTATCGATCATCGACTCTAAGGATACGATGAATCGGTACATCTCCTTGGTTGATACTACTTCATTAATTCTTCTTTATTCAAACCAGAGCCTCTAGTTTCACGTGTACAAGTGAAATTACGGTTTTATGGAATTCAGCACGCGATGTTATTCCGCGTGCCATTAAAAACACGGATACACGTGTTATACTCACTGCCTCTTACTGCACATGTATCATACAGGTTAACTACCACCATTCACGTGAAAAATGTGTCTGCCGTAACCTACGCTGCACTTCCAGTGACGACACAGCGTATGCTTTAAACTTTATACAAATAAAGTGTTTTAAATAGACCAGCTGAATATTTCGAATAACGTCACGCACGACGCGACAGTGATGTATTGTCCACCCGTCATTTGTTCGTAAGAACGTAGAGTAGAAAATCATCGCTGTCACTCGTGTGTGACACTGGTCCCTACCGAGAATCGGCACGTCACACATATGTGACGCATAAGCTTGACGCATGACGTTGAGCTTGTTTCAACATAGCCTGTCAGTTTCGTGTGTCACCTGCTCGTCATTTGTCCGTTGTTTTCAGGGTGATGAGGTAATACAATTCCGACTATTTTTTAGCTTTTCGTTTCTCTCTTAATTGAATACATTTTAAATCACGATTTACCAAAGATCGCTGAATGTAAAGCTATCAATAATTGTCTGTTATTTGTCCGTTGTTGTTTTCGAAATAATAAGGTGGTAGAATTGCGAGTACTTCTTTGGATGTAATTTTTCTCTCGACCACTTGCACTTTGGGGCATGATTTATAAAAGATCGATCGATCGTAATACTTTGTGAATAGTTTTCGATACGAGCAGTGTGTTTCTTGCTACGTGTAAACTGCTAATCATGTCTGATACATGTCCTGTGAACAATTTCCGTGGAATTTTGTTACAGATTAATTGTATCAAATAAATGTTGGAACATAGAAAAAGTCGGCTGGATAAAAAAATGTTGGCACAGTCGAATTTATAGCGGCCGCACTAACGTCGCGTTTGACCAATCTGAGCGAGGATCGCGATCGACGACGGCGCGACAATGACGGACGTCGCAAGCCGTGCCATGCCGTGCCGCGATGCGACGCGCCTCCTCGCGACGTCGAGCAATATTTATCGCGATTCTTTCGGCGGTTCAGAAATTCGCGTGATTTCAACCGCGGTTCGATCCTATTTAGTATCCCGAGGCAGGCGGATAGTCCGTTGTATTTTCGTCGAACGCGAGATCTCGACTGGAATGATTCATCGAACGACACGTAGTCGAAGTGACGCGTTCAAGCTGCAACTGTACATTGCTGAAAGATGAACAAGTCCTCTTGGAAGGTACCAAAAGGTACACGAAACGATTCCAAACTAAATTCTTTTCATTTAAATAATTAAATAAAGAGGTTCAGATTCCAGAACGCAACTAGTTGGTTCCTCGTTGTTTAGTTTAAGCGACTTGTTTACATTACTTGTTTGTATAATATTGGTACGTATTAGATCGAATGTAAATTATTTTATTGCGATCAATAGTTTCTTTACATTCCTTACAATATTTTTAAAAAAACTCCGATTTAAGCAATCTTTCAAATATTCCCAAAGAAGTCCGTTCTTTTCGAATGCGCGCGTATCCTATTCGTACAAGATTACATCGAATTTGCAATTATTCACGCTTTCCCGCTCTGGAAATTCCGAGGATGTTGCGGAACATGAGAAATGGCACCTTGGCCCGTCGCCGGTCATCGACGATTCTGGAAATTAGAGACGATCGAATCGGCGAGGAGTCGCGAAACAAAGTATAGTACACGCGGGGTGAAGATCGCGAATGATTTAGTGTGCAGCCGACGACGGAGACGCGCGCGTTGCCAACGCGATCCTCGGCCCTCGCCGTAGCGGAATACACTTCTGTCCTGCGAAATCCGGAGAGCAACGACGCGAGTAATCTAGCCGGTGATTCACGGAGGAATTTTTCTCCGTGCGGAGGCGAGAGAGAATTTATCGTCTATCGCGAATACATAAAGTACGTCGCTCGCGTTTCCGGGCTTCCTCGAGCACTAACTGCGAGATATTATCTGTTCGAGTTGCGTTGTACATACGTATCTCCGAGGGATGGATGGTCCAGATCGAAGAAGCTGCTCGCGAAAAAGTTGCTCGACGTTGGAATCGACGACACCAGTGGAGTGTCCGGGATCCAACCAGCGTAACACGACGCGCGTCGCGTCTGGGACTGGATACATATTTAGATGGACCCGTGACAAGTAAGTTACGAGCGGTACACGTCAACTTGGCAGACTCCTTTGATCGATCTGGCGCCTGAAACGCTCTCGCGGTCACCCGTTCTTCGACCGTTTTCGCCCAGAAAAATTTACAACAAACATTTCCCACAGACACGAGCTTCGATTAATTCTCGATATCGAAACAATAGGACGCTTGTACAAGATAAGTATTGACTCTAGACGCGGCACCGATTAAGAGAATTTCCTTCGAACGTCAATTCGCGAGAAGACAAATGCATAAATAAAACAAATCGTCGCTGAAAAGTTATAAATACTGCGACGAATGGGGGGGGGGGGGGGCGAAAAATCCAAGATTACATATTACCAACGTACACATTTCAAAGAGTGGCGTTCGATTGAATTTAATCGTTCGTTACATTGCTACTCACTTCCGTTGCGTCGATTCGTGTCTGACCATTAATCGCTAATTCTACTTCGTCGTTTTCTCGGTACAATAGTTGATCAACACTTTGATCCTAATTCTTCCTCGACTTACAAGAAACCCCCGCGCCAAGCACTGCCCACGGCAACGCGTAACAGTCGAGTGTTACGATGTTCAAGGAACAAAAACCCGAGCGCGTTCCATTAATCGTATTTAACGCGTCTCGGTTTGATAAACCATTTAGCCGGGATCGGTTCTATCCGGCCGGCGAAGAGACAAACTGCCGGTCAGCGTTAAATAGAAAATTTATGAACTCGGTGCTTACAACGGTAACGATACATTGTATCGTTGCAAACGACCAGAACCGGCTTTTTCGATTATTCGCCGATGCACACACGCCGTTCGCTCGACCTATCTTCGCGGTCAAACTCGTTATCGATAATTAAAAATTGTCAAACGCACTTTGGCCGGAATCGACGCATCACAAGCCGCGCGGAATCCAACTCGAAGTAGCCCGGGGGTGATCGCGGCTGAACCAAGGGAAAAGGGAGCGGGTCGGGGGGTGGCAGCAAGTCGACTATACCACGCTGCGCGATCATTAGCCAGTGTATTATTATTCTCTGGATATTAATTGATTTCGAAAATACAATTTTCTGTGCGACCGATCAAAACCGGGTTCCACCCCTTCTCGGGGCCGCGCCCCCCCCCGGCCCCCCCCCCGATGCCCCGTCGCCCCTCCGCCTATTACTCATCCCAGCTATCCGCATGGTCGACGAGCCTCCAGCAGTTTCGTTTTCCCTCCCGTCTTTGGCCTGTCCTCGCGCGCGTTTAATTGCTGACAACGCGAACGAGAGCGCATTTCAAAAATTGCGTCCAACCGCGAAAGGCCAAGGGTGAAAGGAGTGCACGCGATGCAATTTTTGAACAGGTGCACAAACAACTCGAATATGCTCGTATACGTGTTTCGAATTTTATTTCTTGGAAGTTGACCCCATGTCATTCAAATAAAACGGAACTCGATGCGTCCAAAAAATACTATTTAATCTCGTTCAACCGAACGATGACGTGGAAACTGAGAAAAAGTACGTTTCATTAGCGTGCGGGTCAGACACGTCAAAATCTACTACTGGCACATGAAATGAACAGACGCTAAACGAGTCTAACTTCGGTAATTTTGACATTTGATCGATATCGTCTAGTTAGAATATTTGGAAAGCTTCGTGTAACAAGAGCGTAAAAAAGAAACCTTTTATTTACACCCAAAATAAAAGAGTGCTTCTTTATTGTATCGCGGGAAACACCCGCGGCTAACGTAAGCTTCGTCCAAAAAGCGTTAATAAAAGCTTCATGAAAAGAATACGCGTCTGCGAACCTTTTCCAGCGCTCCGTGTACGAAAATAGTGACCCGTTTACTTACTAAATAAATAAACGAGTAAATTATGAGAGGCGCCCGCGGTGCCCGAGGGAACGAGAAACCGGCAAGCGCCGTAATCAACGATACGTTGTTTCGTTTCGGTGAAAAGCGCCGTCGAAAAGCCGGAGCGGGGGCTAGAAGCCGAAACAGAAGCAGAAGCAGAAACGTCAAATCGAAAGGTACGCACTGATCGTAATTCGAAGTGCAACGATAACCTTTCGTGGTCATTCGTCGTCCGGTAGACGATTGCACACACGCGCAATTGATGCATGAAAATGGAAATCGAGCGAAATGGATTCGTTCGATCGGAAAAGCGAGCGAGCGGGCGAACCACGGGCACGAGGGTAGAGAGACAGAGACGAGTAGACGGACGGATGGGTGGATAGATGGACGGAGAGGCAGAGGGAGAACAGCGACAGGGGAGAAAAAAGAACAGCAGCACCGCCGCGGGTCGCGGCAAATTAGCGCCATCGCGGCTCGCTAATATTTTTTTGCGTTCACGAAGGGTGACTCGCTCTTTTTTTTTGGGGGGTTTGGTTTGTTTGTTTGTTTGAATTCGTTACTTGTGTGACGTATGTATCGCGATAAAACCGATAGTACGTTCATCGAGAGGCATGATTTTGATCAAAGAGTTTTTCATCGTGAAATTTAACGAATAAATATTCGAAACGAACCGCACGCCGACGTTTCCCGCGGTATTCCCACCATGGAAACGCGGCCAGAATGCGTCGGGACGCGACACGCGAGCGTCGACGTCGTCGTTGACATCGACTTCTGATCGACGATGCGACGATGGACGAGAGCAAGACGACTGGTGGGTGCCGGTGCCAATTTTATATTCGTAATAACGGTGGAGGGAGGATGGTATATTATTTCTGCTTCGTTTTATATTTCATTCAGGCATGATAATATCGATAATATATGTAATAAATTGAAGTTATACTTGATATTAAGAGAGTTCGCCCAAGGATCGAAAAGCCCGAACATCAAATTATAAACTGTAACTTTCTGTCATACAAAGCTACCAAAGCAACGCAATTGTCCATATCAACGCGTCGTCCGACTCCCGAAGTAGCTGATCGTAATGCTGGCGAAACGTCAGATCATTTTATCTCAAGAACACGACTCGCATCCGGAAGCCTCAGGTGCTATTAATTACGCTACCACAAACGTTAGAATATATATTTTCCGATCGTGTGTAAACGCAGTACTTAGCTCGCAGAAACGTTCTCGGGCATTAGTCTGGCAGTCGACGCGTTAAAATTCTTGAGACGCGATTAGCTCGCAAGTCTCGATCCTCGATAGGAACGTGGGCCCCCGAGGGATTGGCGGGCACGACGACGCGAGGTGACCGGTTAAAGGAAGCATCCAAGAGGAGGAGGTGTGTCGAAAGGAGAGAGGAAACAGGAAGGGAAACGGAGGTGAGCTCGAAGGTAGGTTCAGGACTCCAACCGGCGCGTACGTTCGCGTTCGTTCATTGAAACGTTACGTACTCCGTCGTTCGGAAGCGGCGTCCCTCGACAGTTTACAGCCACCGGCCCCGTTCGTTTACCTCGTTAATAATCTCGTCTTTCTTCCCACGATCCTTCGTACCTTTCGACGGATGGACGCTCGCCGTTTACGAGATCTTTACGATCGCACGAGATTTAAATGTGAGCGTTAAGTTCACGCTCGCAGCAGCGCCGTCTCCGCTAACCCGCCACGGGACGCATCCAAAGAGATCGTAAAAGTATCCTCCGAGCATACCTTCGATGCCAAACGATCCAGTTTTCCCTATGGCATCGATGTCGCGATGAAAGCCTTCGCGCGAGCTTACCTCCATCGGAAATAAGTGCAAGATAAACGCGAGCAAACTCGAATTATGGCTGATTACCGCTACCACTCAAGAAATGTCCACGTTTAACGCAAGATTCGTCGGAACTGAAGCGTAGGATATTATCACAGCATTTTAGAAGATTATTACACATACTTCGTGGATTTTTTGTTTCGTGTGTCAGAATATGATGCAAATAATATAAAGAATAGAGCCAACGTCACCAGAGGTTCGAGCAACCCCGTCTTTCCACCCTCGCAGGCAAACCTGAAGACCGCTACTAGAATTTATCATCCATTATCTTCGCCTGCTTTCTCCATCGCTATCAAACTATTTCTCGAATATCACGGACACGGTATTGCCAGAGTTGATGTCTCCGCCGAAAAATAGTTTGAGCACGCAAAGTTTAACGCAACTCCGCGGGGGTGGGGATGCGCAGGTCTCGACGTTCCCTTGTCAGGTTGAAGACAGAGTGGAAGCAAAAGCGAGGATTTACTTGGCATGGTTTCGAGTTTACTCGTAACGAGAAAACACCGACGGTAGAGGGAGTGGAAACGTAAGGGAGAGAGCGCGAAGGTTCGCGACAGGGCGAAAGGGAGGAACGCGGAACCGAGACGGAGAGATCAAGAGACCGGGGAGAGACTGGGAAGTTGAAAGAGAGCCCCCGAAGGCCCGAATATCGATCTCATACATAATTAAATACCGACCCGGCGGAGCATCACAAAGAGAGCTTACTTCGGCTTTGATCTGCTGACAGACGGGGCCCGTCATCGCAGACTTCAATAGGCGCTACTGAATCGCGGGGGTGTGTGCTATTGACGCGTTAGAACTCGAGTTCGAGGCTCGCGTTCGCGTTTGCATTTCGCGCTCGCGCGCTTTCTGGGGGCTTCGGACGCGCACTCCCACGCATCGGGTGTCTGCGTGTTTGTTTACCGTTGTGCACTTGTCGCGCGTGTGTACGTGTGCACGCTGCTCTCCCCCCCCCCCTTGTGTTGGTGGACGCCCATTCGACCGGCTTGACGATCGACGGGGGTACGTTACTTCGACCAAATGCGAAACTTAATCGCTTCTGTTTAACAGGTTGAGTATCATGGCGGACACCGGTGTCCGCTCTAAATGTAGCCTTGAATTTAGTCTGCTTTAAATAACAATTATCCGTTCAATCCCGTCTAGAACTTGTTTCTAGGATATCCGTTGAAATGGCGAATGGACACGTACTATAGTGATAAATAGACTGCAGATATTGATGGATTTATGGCGAAAGAAAATATAGAAAATATATAACAAAAATGTGTTACATTGGGTTGTCCAGAAAGTTCGTGCCAATTTTTAAGAAAAATTCAAAGGCACAATTTGAACATTTCAGACGACCCAATATATCAAGGATTAAGTAAACTCTCGAATCGCTCGCTCGCGACAACAAATTCCGAGGGCATCGTTCTCGAGCGACGAGGCTTTCTTATTTCTCAGAGTCGCAGTCGTCGCGGAATGCAAGACGAATCTGGTTTCGACTCCAGTAGGCGAATCGACGAAAATTATAAAGGTCGTCCCTCGAGACGAAAATATTTAATCGGACTTTAGAATGACAGACTGGTTTTTCCGAACCCGATGACGTCAACAGTGTCAGCGGCGCGTCAAACGCGGCTATTCCGTGGTCCATAATTGACGACTAGTAAAAAATTCAAAAACCGTCTCGGCTAACCGAGCAGATGTGCATATTATTCTTATTTAGAGAAAGAGTTTAAATAAAAGAACACAAAGCGTGAACAAACTCGTTCTTGAAAGCACTCGTTCCAAGAAGAGCTTCTTGTTAATCGAAACAACACTGCGACCAACTGGTCCTCGTCAGAAATAAAAACTGTGCAGCTTTAAACAAAAAATCGCACATTTTCAATTTTTAGTTTCGAGTTGATTGATTCAATTAAAAAAAAATTATTTCCGTTCCGTTATCTATTAAAGTGCGTAACCACATACAAATAATTAGTACAGTAAAAGTTCTTCTTAAATATCATGTAATTGTTGGGTCTAGAAATTAGGCGGGTACCTTAATCGAACGCTGAAAATACCGAGACGATTGGTAATTACAGGGTGATAACTGACGAGAATCTCTAAATAAGTTTCGTCCATGTGTGATTCAACAGTCCCGTCCAGAGTGGTGAATAATTCCTCCTATTAGTGATTTCCCATGACGCAGAGATTTATTCTGGTTGATTGGCATCCGTAGGTGTGCCACTCTGAACTTTGTTTTCGAAGGAAAGGGTGACTTTCAGCCTTTCCCCGAGCGTATTGTTCTCTGTGATTCCTGGAAATCGGCTAGAAACTAATAACGATGAACAGAATCGACGACGAGGCGCAGGTTCGCGAGGCGCAGAGCTGTCGAAGGATCCCTTGTTTACGACACCAACGGCAACAAATAAACTCGGAGCCTGACCCGATCCTCGAAAGCCAGATTGACGCCGCAAAAAATGCCGTGCCTTTCGTTCCATCCTTCCCAAGAATTCGTGACGGCGCGTCACACGTGTACCTCGAGCGTCTCGCGGTGGCAGGACGGATTTAATCGCGTCCAATGACGTCACATCTCGACACGGTCTTGCGTCGATGAATTTTAAACGACTCGCATCGATTCGGGAATATGTGAATGCATATGTATGACCGATCGAATCTATTTCTGCTTCGATCGCTATGCACACTTTTAACCGAATTACCATTCCCGCCGTCTTACACGAAAAAACGCAAACTTTTCGCGTCGATCTGAAACGATAGAGACGTGTAACTACTCCGATTCCCTATAAAACGGGTCAATTTTGCGAGAATTTTAAACGCGCACGCAGTGTAGTAAAGAAAGTTCGAGTTTGGTAACACGAATATGGACACTTTGAAGTGTATCTTGTCAAATTTGTTCGTAATGTATCGAAAACAATCTATACAATCTATAAAACAATAATAAATGATTTAAATTCAGAAAATGCTTGTTGTTCACCAAAATGATAAAGTTTCACCATGCGCTGTGTCGAGCATTGTTCTATATAAATTCAAGTGGAACGATACCCTGTCTGCACAGACGCACACGAAGATTCGAGCTGGCGCGATTTCACAAAAAGTGTACCTGTCCGTTCTCGAAACAGTCCTACTTGTTCGAATGGTAATTTCGCGACGTGGAGCGCTATAACGCGTCGACGGTTATCTTCGTCACGAATCACGGTGCGTGCCGCGTGGCAGCGCGTCAACCGCCTCGTAACGACGACGCCGACGCTTCTGTCACGCCACAGATTGGACACGGATCGACCGGACTTTGCTTGTCTGACCAGTGACGCGCGGATTCCCCTTCGCGCTCTACGAACGCCCGACGCAGTGCTTCGATTACAGGTGCCACCAGCTGTACCAAACTATTAGGTTGCCTCAAAAAGTTTCTTTCGTTTTATTGGTGCAAACCATGCATACACAATATTTTATTATTTATGTTATATTACTGATTCGTATACGATCCATTTTGCTTCACAGTGCGATTCTACGCTCGCCCACGTTTTTAGTCAAAAGTTCGTCGTTTCCGAATGAAATCGATTTCAATTTTTCTACATAGTTTTCTAAATATTAACAGATTTTTTATTAAAAACGATTAAATATAACGCAAAAGCGTAGTAGTAATTAGTATCATCTTCATTATTTTTAATACATTTTTCATTCGATTCGGTATTGGATTAATTAACTTTTTTAAGGTATTATACTCGATACTATTTCACGAGTCGCTGATAACCTTCTCCAGCTCTTTGGTGATAAGCATGCGCGATGTTAAAATTATAAAATCTTTGTTTCTATTTAGCATCTACCTACTCTAAGAAATCGGATACACGGATACACCAGCTACTGTCGGCTCCAAACTCGAGTTATACAATGAAATTATGCATCGCGTTGAACGAATGAAACCTTATATCGATGATGGTTCAATCGGATAAACGTCAGGGCCAAATTTCGATCGTTTAGCCACTTTATTATTCAGCCTATATCAGGATGTACGGAATATAATAAAGTGCCGGTATCGCTTTGCTCGAATGCAAAGTAACGTAATGTCCCATAATTTCCGTGGAAACCTTGGCCAACAGAGAAGGATTATAATTTCCATTCGTCGTTTTTTATTCGAATAAAATGTTGCTCATCGTGGATGGTCACGGTAGCGAATATGGGCACGGTGAGAAAGGTGGCCGCGGAAATACCAGAAACCGGTAGTTAACCTACGCGCAAGATGAATCGAATCACTCGGTGATCTGCGTATCATCTGTCGCCGAGGAAAGGTTACGTGCGTGCCTGTGCGCGATAGAAAAGGAGAGGGAGAAAGTGTGAACGACGAAAAGGAGGGGAAATCTGACGGAATACGCGAACCAAAATAGAAAATGGTAACGGAACGCGGTTCGATCCGATCCATGGATTTCGATCGGTACCACGGAGTGAATTCCAAGGTGTGAACTTTGACTCGCGATGAATAAACAAACCCTCGTTTACTACCTGTCGCGTAAGTTAAGCCACCATTTACAGCATGAGACAGGCAAAACTTAATAAATAGCGAATAAAACTCATGGCAATTTACTCGTGACGTTTATTTCATCGAACGGTTATTAAATAAGAGACATTTTAGATTTTTCAAGCCTTTGAAAATAGCATTCCGTGACAATGCATAAATAATTTTATGCTTGCGTTTTTCGACCACTTTTTGGTCGTTTCAAGAGTACAAAAACATTATGACAAATCCGTCGAAAGACGTATACATAAATTCTTGTTTCAATTCTTACCACCATTTTCTCTGGTTGCGTTACTCCAAAAATAATTTATTTGTTTCTTGATCAAATCTTTTGATATATTTGACACGTCCAAGGACGACCAACAAATGGTCGGTGATTTAATTGAGATTATTCGTACGAGGTAAGAAAAATTGATATATTAAATTAAATTCCTTCTAGTGCTAAATGGAGAAATACTGAACAGCAAGCAAGGTAGTAAGATTGATTTATATTTGATTTTAATTTATAATTGTTCTTTGTGAAATAATTCCTTCTATTCATTCATTCGATTCAAGCATGTTTAGCCATCGTGTGTTTTAACTTTACGTCACGGGCTCTTTTCGAGACAGAGAAACTATGCTCCAAAAAGAAAATGTGACGAGAGTGATGCAAAGACGTTGTACACAAGGAAATGTCACAAAATGTAGGATTAAGTTTTCGCGACTGACGTATTTAAATCCTGCAGAATGTGCTGACGTGCACGTGGTCCTTTTCACGAAACGAAATAAACAATTCTATGGAACTTATGTCAATCTTATCGAACTCGAATCCAACTGCGCATACATATTAAATTAAATACGAATAAGAACGATATGCACGATGTGTCAATCACTCTTTTGAAATTAAAAAGCACCAGTAGCAAAAATACCGAATTTATTTATCTACTTTCTCAACATTTCTATCGCACAGATGTGTGATGATTTACACATAAGAAGAACTTATAAAATGTGTCAAATAATAATATGTTGACACTTGTGTAAAAATCGCTGAGTTCGGCGAACTTGCTGATTCTAAACTATCAAACTTACGTGGTATACTATATTTTCCGTGATTTACGAAACCATAAGTGATGACATTTTGTAACACACTTTCCATACCCCAAAGTAGACCCGGCATCGTAAGGGCGAAACGTCAAAACGCTGTGCTCGATATGTCTGAATCGAATACGTGTTTCGGTGACATAAAAACACACGCGCTCCAAATCACTCGGACAAACATTACGAATCAATTTATTATACAATCCGTTCGTTGTAAAACGGAAAGCAAAGCTATATCTTTGCAAGTCTATATCTTTGAAAGATGGAGCAATGCTTGGAAACATGTTGCTTTCGACTTTAACGAAATTTCAGTGTCAGCGAAGCCATATTTACTTATAAACGTGTCGATTTAACTTCTGTTACTAACAAGATCGAGGAAAGCATTCATTACGAAAACGTTACTCCAAAACCACGAACACGAACACGAGTGACCTCGTGATGACACAATAACAACCCTATGTATTCCGATTCACAACTTTCGGTAGAACATAAGGACGTAATGGACCTACAGTTGTTCACACCACCTGTACACCACGTTTACAAAACCTTGATCGCACTTCATCACCGATAGAACCGCAAGTTCTTTTTCATCTCGAAACAAGAATGGACCTACACCACTGTCGTAACGAACGGCTAATAAATCGGAGCAATCACTTGTTATCTGTTACTCTGAGTGAACTCCTGCCCATCTCTAGCGGGGGTCGACGAAATAGTACCACGAGTCCTGGCCAGGACGAAAAACGGAGCGTTCGAAGACGAACTCACCGCAAAGTAGTGGTTCCAAGGGCGCAGGAAACGTCAGTCCCGATGAGTCGTCGGCACCGCCGGTGCGTCAGGAGCGATTATCCTCGTCGCGTGTACGGAGTGAGCGACTCGGTGCTTGGACGACGAGCATCGGGACGCGCGTGTCCTCCGTGGTACCCTCGGCATCGTATCACCGCCTCATCTCCAAGGATCTTCCCACCCGCGCAATAGACGATAAAGACGCACCACTCACTTAACTGGTATTCGGGCGCTCACGCTGAAACCGCCTCGTGTGTATCACTCTTCTCTCACAGTCGTCAAACGTTTCCTAATCCTTTGGGTTTACGCGCACGTCACCGACCGTAATTTCGCATCGCGGCAATCACGGTGCCGAGTTATCACGCGACCGCGAAACAATGGTGAACCGGGCCTCCTTGGATGGACGAGTCACGATTTCGCGGTAACGCGATGCATGACTCGCCGACGGAACGGAGCAAAAGCAAAGACCCTCCCACGACGACAGCACGTGGCGCACTGACGGCTCCGCGGTCATCTTCCCCGTCTCTACCCCCTCCATGGCGCCTCCGCTGCTACCGAAGCACCCCTCCGCGCCTTGACGATCCCTCCTCCCCCCTCCACACGTTTTGCTACCCCTTCCTCCGCACCCCTGCCTCGCTTTATCCACTGAATCTTCCCCGCCGTGCCGCGCTTCGTTTCGCTCCTCGCGGAGCCGCTCCTTTACTACGTATCCCCTCCCCCGCCGCCCCTCGAAGCCCATTCCGAGCCCCGCGCCAAACCGACCATCCCTCCCCGCCTGACCCCTCGTCAACGCCACCCCTCCGCCCGCGGCCCTGACCTATCCCCACCCATCCACGCACCGGCCCGACGTATTTCTCTCTCCCCACTAGGCGCCTCATTCCACCCACGCCCCCATCCCACTCTTCCCAGTTTCGCGTAGAGACTCTCTTCCTTGGTCGCCGCGACTTCTCTCGTGTCTTTCCTTTCTTCGTGTCCACCCTCGCCCGCGAGATGCTCCCTTCCTCTCTTTCCTTCCCGCGCGCACGCACTCCTTCGTCCTCGCTCCTCGCGAGTCCTCTTTCTTTCTGCATTCTAGGCTGCCCCCCCTCCCCCCCCCTCCCCCGCGCGACGAGGCGCGAGGGAAAGGGAGCAACGACGAGGCGAACTTCTTATCCGGATGGAAATTTGGAGTAACGAATAAAGGATAAACAATTGTTTACTCGGTCCTCGTTAAACCAGGGGTTCCCAAACTGAGCGCCTCGGAGCGCCATGGCGCCGCAGCTCGCACTGGCGCCCGCGGGATTTTTCAAATTTTGTACGGATTGGATGCTTTGCGAAAACATGGTTGGTACAAGTGTTTAACCGAATATTAATAAAACGACGTATTGCCGTTGAGAATCGGGGGGTGATAAATGTTCACCCTCTTTGAAATGACAAAAAAAAAATTAATCGTTCATTGACGTCGAAACGTCAATTCAAGCTTACACTCAAACCAACCTAGTTGTCATTCTCAACTTACACACATGAACGGTAAGGTGGCTAACGAAAGATCAATATCTCGTTGAATAATTAAAAAATCGTGTTCTATATTGTTCGAATAAAATGTCCCCCGTCTGTTCGGTGCACCGGGTGCATTTAACTCTATTTCGTCGCATGATCTGTACGTCCATATGTCATCTTGTTTCGCGGAATTTCTAACAGGGCATCTCGACAGTCGCTGGATTTCCTGGTAAATTTCTACTATGCGTTGCTTTTTCTTGGATGGGAACATAATGGACAACGACCAAGGAGTAACGAACAGAAGTACGGAGAGAGAGAGAGAGACACCGGAAACATACTAAATACTCAGCGACGCGCGTCCACGTGCATGAAGAATTGCTATTTCTAGGTGAGACGCTCGACGATCGGAAGAGTCACGGTGACGCGGTCGCGGTCGAAATTACGTAATCCCCTGCGACGATCTCGTTAAAGTTGCTTTCCTTAAGAGTAGAATTTATAAACGTTAATACGATTTGCTTAATAATGATTTATTACACGCTTACGATACCGTTTGTAGCCGTAAATATTTCGACGACGACATTTATTGCTCTCTGGACGTAACGCGAGTCGACGTGCGCAGCTTTGCCTGTTTCAAAGATTTCCTAGCCAAACTTTCGGTCGCCAGATTTTTTTCTTCGCCTGGGGCGGATTAACCCTTCGGACCTCGACGACCTTGCACTGTACCAATGTGTCTTCGGTTGAAGGTGGAAGCCTGTACGCGACGCTGACCCAGTGTATCTTCTTTATGCGCTTATGTTTACGAATGAAACATTGTCCAACGGTAGCGAGATTTCTTTTCTCTAACGAAATCGATAGAATGAAACGAGTTCATATGAAACGAACTCTAATGTGCTAAGGAAATAGACAAATATAAACGAACTTCTCTTGCGAACAGTCATTTATCATTTTTAATTCGTGACGAGGCGTTCCTTCGCCTTCGCGAAGAAGATGGAAGCACGAAACGAGGTGGAAAATAATCTGTCGAGGACGTGAACCCTTAGCGCCCCGAGTTTTTAACGCATTGATAAACTGTCGAGAGCAACTATACACTTGCGAGTCCCCGTACTCTCATAATATGAGATATACTACGTTTACAGAACAAAGAAAAAGAGATCGTCTACCCCTAGAATCCTTTACTTTCCCTTATTATAATATGACCAAGAATCAACACCAACAATTTTTGATCATCGTTAAAAGTGCCAGATAAAATAGGGACATTTATGTTCACTCTTTCGTTGGAATTATAAACGAAAATTTCCACGACAAGTCGACTCGTCGACTGATGTGGCAATGACGAGGCGACTCGTGGGGAGGGGCGAGGGGGGGGGGGGGGGAGAGGGGTCAACAGGTTAGACATCGAGCTGGGACCGCAGTCGCGGATCTTTTGTCCTCTTCGGTTGGAAAATTTGCTGCACGGCAGCGATCGTCTCGAGCGAGGGCGGCGAAACAGTCGGGTTCGTCGACGAGCACCGAATTGGAGGCGCGTTCCACTGGCCCTTGTTAACGCAGGAATGTAAATCAACTCGTAATAGCGTGGCAGCCGGGGATTAAGCGCCGCGCGAAGACGAACTACGGGCCACGGCGAGAAGGTACCGAATGCCCCGGCGAGGCAAGACCGACGACCATGACGACGACAACGAGCAACGAGCAACGACGACGATGACGTCGAGGGCGACGACGGCGACGACGGTTGGCGACGGTGGTGGCGGTGCCGGGCGGTGCGCAGGGGTGAGAGTCGATGGGTGGGAAGGAGCGCACCCTCTCCTCGTGCCCCGGAGCATTAGGAGTTCGGTAATAAATCTCGTTGAAAAAACACACGCGCGCACGTACACCGCTCATACAGATCTCCGATGTGTCCGTGAGCGTGTACACGTATTCTCGAGCAAGGGTCTCAGACAGTTCCACTCTCTTCGTCGGCGTCTATCTCGTTCGGTCCGTACATCTGTGCTCCTCGAGCGCCCAACGAGCGCGAGAAAGAGAAAAGCCACTGGGGCGTAAGGAGAGAGGGAGGGGGTGGGGGGTCATACCCCTTCGAAGCTTTAGATCTTCCCCCGTCTCTCTCGTCGCGGAGCACCGCCGTCCGACGGCAACGAGGTCGACATGATCTATGCACGCCGTGCAGAGGAGGCGAGTGTCACCGTTTGCTTGATGCATTGGTCCTCACCTGAGCCCTCCCCCCGGCGTCGTTCCTTGGCCGAGCCCACCGACATATCCCCTCTGTCAGCCCCGCGGATCGCGGATCGCGGATCTCGGGATCGAGGATCGCTGTGTTCACCTCCGCCTTTTTCCTCTTTGTCTCTGCGCTCCGTGTCGGTGAAAGCCTCCGAGGTCTCGCGGGTGATCGATCTCGGCCACGCGTACGGCCTAAAAGTGTCCACTGGAAGGTCTCCGGAGTAATCGTCGACGGTACCACTCCAACCCTTTGACCGACAACGGATCACGAAACTATTTGGTTGCTAGTCTCCGAGTACTTGAAACGGGATCTTGTGTAAAGTGTTTAGATGATGCGAGTATGGCATGATGCCCGCATGGGTCTTCACTCTAAATGCTTCAATAACGTAATGGTTTTTTAATGTTAGTTCCGAGTATAACTCTTAAGATTTCCAGAGCCTTAGGAGGTCCAAGGACTACCGAACAAGGTTATCCTTTTCTCAGCCCTACCTAACCGGGAGTGCGATAATTGAAACAACTAGCCCTTTTATTTGCTAGTGAGATTCGACGTACGAAAATAAAAAGAAATAGACAGCAAAGTTTGAACGCTACAACTATCATTGGTCAACCGCATCGGTACTTGCGCGAATTGTAGCAATTTTCGTCTCGAATCCTGCGACAGTTGGACGCTACTCAACCTCCAGGAACATAAACTGGCGCCGCGAACATGGACGCCATTGAACCGGCATGCTCCCGAGTCTCGAGAGTAAAACCCCCGGGTGAACCTGTCGGGTGGCGCGAAAATTCGACGGCGTTTTCACGGCGCGACGTGCGATAACTACTGGAACTAGGAGTCGTAAGTTGCGCGTTCGAAGGACGATCGGGCCGAAAGATCGTGGAAAAAAAGGGAAGCTCGAAACGGGGGGAGGTTGGAATAGTAGTAGGGACAGAGGTCGGGTGGAGAAGGGGCCAAGTTGGAGTAGAAGGCTCGACGCGAATAGTACGACGATGGTTACATTCTACGGATCAGAGGGCTCGATAGCGTGCCGAAGTCGAGGCGAACGGCAATAAATCCATTTTTCGTGAAGGGTCGGTCGAGGGGCGAGAGCGAGCCAGGGTCTGATTAGCAGCCTGACTCTCCGTACAGGATGACAGCCGGTGAGTTATAATATTGCCCATCCATCTATTTATCTACTCCATCGCCTCTCTTCTCCCCAACGCTCTGCTCTGCCATGGCGAGTCCCTCTGCTCCCTTCGTTCGCTGCTGGCTCTAGCTCCTCCGACCGCGACTTTTCGTCGCTTCGCAGAATATCCGAAACTAACAAACCTAAATACCGGTCAACCGAGATCCGACGTGTCGGACGAGCATTACCGTAATCGTAACCGCTGTCGAAACGACTCGGGAAGACGATCCTCGAGTGTTTCCTGTTCCTTCGAGAGCTCGAGGCCACGTGGCTGCTGTAACGATTCCGTCACGATCCGTGCACATCTAGGTTAGCTCAACGGTTTCCCAATATTTTAAGAGGAACATTTGAATAATTTTCCATAATTGAAATTTAGGAATAGGGGCATTTATCAATCGATACGTAACCTCTGGATACTGGTATTACAGTCAGTCCCAGAAGTATTCGTGCCTTCTATGTTTATCGAAGAAGTTTATTTAAGTTAAATGATAGATGTGATGTTTCCAAAAATTATTCATTATAAATACGTACATAAATAGACTTGATGCGTGTATACATTTGTAATCAAAAATTTATTTGGAGACATTAAACCCATCAATTAATTTAGACTTATGGGACTGATCGTATGTATACGTGAACAGGTCAATAAATTTAATAAGAGTCTTGAAGGAATTGCGCGAGAACTAGCGTTCTGTGATCTATCGCTCCGATATGATGAATAAACAATGCGAATAAATATTCGTGTTTAAATTTCCAAAGACAGCAACAACAACAAAATTATGCTTCGCGCATAGCGTCGGGACTTCAGCCGAAGTGGCTGGTCAGTCGTCGGACGATAAGCTCGAGTTTGGATCGGTGGCACGAGACGTAGGTTTCCGTCGAACGGGAGGAAAGAAAGAATTAAGCTCGCGTGATATCGCTACGGGGGTGACCCATCGCAAATCTTGCCGCTGAAGGCAAGCGACGGGACACCTCTCTATACATTTTGAACTGGAAAGACGCGGCGTCCCGAACTTTCGACGGGAACCAGTTCATATATCTGAAGTATGGCTGCCATAAATAAGCGACCTGTCCGTTTGCTCTGTTCGCCCAAACCTCTTGCAAATCTTTCAACTCTTCTCTTTCTTACAGACTCCGTTCCCGTCCACCTTTCTCCTCTCTTACCCCCGAATTTCTTTCGGTTCGCGATATCGAGGTCGTGCGTACCGAACTAGTCGCCAAAGAATCTACTTCCACGAGGAAACACGGAGAACACAGACGTCGTAACGGCGAAGGAGGACGAAGAGAAAGGTCTAACTTGGTAACGAATTATCCCACGTGCTCGCATGGACACCGTGCGCAATACGGAACTCCTGTCAGAGTTATAGGCAATACGCTCGATGAAATCAATCCCGCGATGGCGGCCGCTCTCGGTCCCGAACCGGTTCACCGAATCTCCGCGTTCTTTGTGCTCTAGGACCGACGCCTTTTCCTGTAGTTATTTCTTCATTTAAAGCCAAACCGACTTACTCGAGCGACTAGAGATTTGCGTCTATTAATTGTACCGGATCAACCTGGGTAAACTCAGTTTCTAAGAAATATAACTTCTTAAAATCGTCATCTCGTATCATTTGTTTTACGCGATACCACTCGTTACAACGTTTCCAAGAACGCGAACAACGTGACTTTTCAAAGGGCCTACTTGGAGAGTTACAATCTCGATTGAGCTGCCAATAAATAGTTTTAGACGCCCGGTCTCCCGACTTGTCGGACAACACCTCGCGCACTGTTAACGACTGTCGTGGAGGGACCGAGCGCCTGTGCGTGGAATTAGCGACGCTGGCGTGAATAGGGCCTTCTTAAATCGTCGAGCAAGGAAAAAAAAATTGCCTATAGCGAGAATCGTGAACGCGACGAAACGAATCGTTTCGTTGGAAAAGGAGACGGGGCTGTGTTCGCGGCGCGGTCGCGTTTCTACGAGCGGATATCGGGCCGAACGAGCGAGCAAGACGGCGACTGGAGCGGAGCGGGAGTGATTTATGCTAAGTCGCTGATGCTGGTGAAGCAGGGGCCCGCGTGTACGTTCCCGGGCAGCCATCTTGGGGTCCCTTCGTTTCTCCGGAGGACTCGGATCGATTGACAGAACTGTGCCCGATCACCCGCTTAACGAACTCTCCTCTCCTTCGCGACACTTCTGACATTTTATGGCTTCTCGGCTCCCATGCCTTTCTCTTTCATTTCCACCCGTTTCCTTTTTACGCCTCGCGCGTGGAAAATCGTCGTCCTCGTAAAACCACTCGGAACTGGCGATCGACTCGAGTCGCGTGTTGCCTTATCGATCGACGCATTAAGCGTGAACAGCCGTTTGTTAGCCAGGGTAATCGTTCTTCAAGGTTTCTCTCGTCGACGCTGGTACATCGCGGCTTTGAATCCTAATGAATTCGAAAACGAAATTTATTTTGTTCGAGTGGACTTGTTAATTTAGTTTTTGCGCGGAGAGAATGGTATAGAGGTACGATTGGGAGACAAGAAAATGGCGAGCGATCGGATCAACGTATTAGACAAATCGTAGGCATGGGATGACCAGTTTCAAGAGTGTACATTTCTTTTCTCGGAAACGCCGAGACTAATAAGAAAGCATTCCTGATCTCAGAAGATTGGAAACAAAGATACTAATCTCTGTCACGAAGAGATATACGTGAGATCTCAAATGCAATATATTTTATAACATCACGGTACGTTTACAGTGAGAATGCTCGACAACGACTGCCTTCTCCCATGCCATTCCCACTCGATTCTCTCACACCGTACTGTTAATTATTTTAATTGATCATTTAATCAGGGATGTTCCTCGTATTTTATTTTCCACGTAAATTTCATTACTTCGAAAGGCTTTAAAAGGAGCAGAAGGGATGAAGACATAGTGTCCATATTCACGAGAGAGACAAAATCAAAACAGATGCTTACACTACCTAGCGGTTAGTATCGGTGTCTTCTCGTGCTGTCAAGGG
The DNA here is from genome assembly GCF_026283585.1 of Hylaeus volcanicus. Lineage (NCBI taxonomy): Eukaryota > Metazoa > Arthropoda > Insecta > Hymenoptera > Colletidae > Hylaeus > Hylaeus volcanicus. The sequence continues at coordinate 25,719,901 of NC_071979.1, forward strand.
TCAACGATAAGACTGCTCGTGCAGCTCCACCCGCTGATCAGGCTCGAATCAGGTTTCGCGTCCGACAGGGTTGCGAAAGGAGACGGAAGAACGGCGCAATAATGGACGTCACAGTAGCAATAAACTAAACGTGAACGTTGATCAGCCAGAACTCGATCCACGGGATCGTAAAAACTAGAACGAGCGTCGACGGACTGTAAGGTATATACGAGTTTAACCGTGACTCGGTTTCCTCGCTGGCTGCGAAGGCTCTCGCGTGTCTCCGGCATTCCTTTCGTTTCGTTTAACCGTGAAAACCGCGCCACCGTCCGTTCTGATTTCTATCCGTCAGCGTTGGTCAGATTTACGACGTCGCAGAGGGGCCCCGGTGGCCCTGCCGGTGGGCCCGGGGGTCCTCGTGTAACAATGAAACCACGCCATTTGTCACAGAGGCGCTTCCTCTGCTTCTAATAAACGTTCGTCCTACCGTCGTGGCATAGTCGTGCCGCAACGTGCAGCACGGATCGACCTTTGCTTTTGCTCCACGGATCGTGATCTCTCGAGCAACCACGATCCGTCTCTCTCGTACCACCGGCCCTCGGCCTCGCGCTTTCTCTCTTCCCTCCGTTGGAATCGTCACGCGGTCTCTGTCCATCTTTTTCCAGTTTCCGTCTGACAAGCTCCCTCTCGCTCGCTTTTATGCACCGTAGGACTGCTCACGGGGTCCACCCGTGGTACCGAGGAAGAGATCGAAAACCAGAAGTGGGAAGGAGAGAAAATCGGAGGCAAAGAGACAACGAGGCACGATGGGATACAACAACGTGCCCACGTTCATACTTTCACATGCCGACACAATGCACCGGACCATCGAGAGGAATTGTCATACAAATTGTCGCTTATTCAGCGACGATCCTCCGCCGAGGATGTACACTGCCTACGGAGCCGGTAGCTCGGAAGCAACGTCGGGACGCCTTTTCAACGAGATCTCGGACCTATGGGGAAACGCAAGTCACATTCCGATGAAAAGGTGAAGAGAAATAAGGATCCCTCCTGAATTAAGGATCTCCCTGCGCGCCATTCTAACGACTCTGTCGAAACAGATCGTGGATCGATTAGGATACTCGGCGTGCTGGACGATTACCGACGTTTTTCATGCGGTAACACCGTTTCTACGTCTCTCAGGGTGGCCAACTATGAAGCAACTTTGGGCGATCCACCTTTGTTGTCTGACATATGAAGTATTACCTTCCGGTACGCCCCCATATCGTCGTGAACTTGTATACCTACTCAAATTACCAGATATACTCGGAGCACTCGACAAGAATGATGACCTAACTATCCCGCTCGAACCAGCCTCAAAATTTCGAGGTTCCTTCTCTTATTCGGCGAAGTGCTGCTGCAACTTGTTGCCTCCAGGTTGGCGTACGCTAGGTCTAAGAATGACTGATCTATACTCGGCGAAATTCATTCGACCACTGATTCGAGAAAGTGAACCTTACATTAAATCTAAGCATTGGCATCTGGAGATTGCAATCACAAACTTTTCATTAAGTATTTTTTCTGCTCAAAGTTTTCTAAATTTTAAAGCGAGGTTAACACATGAATATTGTAAAAAAAGGACTATGCAAAACATCTTAATGTAAGGACGATGTCAGAGAGATCACAGATGTCACAGAAGAATGTGAAGAGCAATGAATATCGTGAAACAGGACTATGTAAAACATTTTAATGCTATCCTGGTACGGAAGGTATTATAGTCGCGCTAGACGACTCTGTACTCTTATAAATAAACGAAAGTAAAGTACAGCCTATAAAAAAAATAAATAATAATAATAAAAGCGTAATCGAATCGTTAAAAGCGCAATTCTGTGAAGGTGCATTTCTGTTCATGTTGTTCTGAAAAAATATCCTCCTCGTCGAGGGTTAACATCTTGTCGCGGCGCAGACACGGTTCCGCTCCGGATCGCGCGTGGACACCGCTGGATCCTAAATTGCGAGACTCTAGATCGCGTCCCACGCTCCGGCGGTGGTTCTTGCGAATTTAAACGACGTTCGGCGGCGAAGACGGCACCGTTCTTGTATTTGTCCGATAAATCCGGCCGCGACTAGATCCAGGATAAGCGGACTCGTTGCAGACTTGGGAGCGACGATGATGCGATCGATAGCAGAAAGAGTTATACGAGACGAGGGTTACACGACCCGGGTCGGCTCTTAATGATTCGGAGAATCAGCGTGACGAGGTCCGCTCGGTTGGTCGCGCGCGCGGCTCGCGTCGATACGTCATCGAATCTGATCGATACTCGCGATTCGCGTGACGGACGACTGTCGCGATGAACGAGTTTCGCTCTGAAGACGTACGCTTGGAAGGGAAAATGTAGAGATCTTGTCGAGAGGTTGCGGAGGAACGTAGCGTTTCTGAACGAATGAAATCCTTTGGTATTTGTTTATTATACCTAAATAGAAATAGAATATGTCCTAAATAGAATTTTACATTCCAATGTCAATTTGAAATGGACTACGATAATTCTTTTTCTTGGACGTCTTCGAAAATTAGGCTATCAAATTTCGCTCAGATTTAGTATCACATAGGCACTTGCAATGAAATATTAATAAACAGTCATGGATTTTCAGCTGTTTAATAAATTGTTTACGCGGTGTTCGATACTTCCTTGTAGCCTACAGGCTTCGTCACCCAGGGCGAATGACTATTTAGCCGTTCGTAGCCAGCAAGGATATCGGTTAACGGAACACTGGAGATTGACTTAGGCAGATCGCCATATTTGATCCGTCGACCATGTATACACCTTCGATGGAGAGAAAGCGCGCTGATCGGGGCGGAACGACCAAGTCCGCGTTCTGTGTTTCTAGCACGAGTGGCAGGGGACACGACCGGTAGCTCGCCTACCGTTTCGTAAACGGAGGTCATCCACGGTTCCCAGCCGCCAGATTCTTTTTTCTCCCCAAACGTCACCGCCGATATTTATGGCGAGCTATAGAGCCGAGGGGTTCGACTACTCCGGGCCTCGCTACACGGCGAGAGCAGAACCAGGGCCCCGGCGTAATTCTGTCAGCGTCACGCTCTCGGGCCAGGCTCGACCTCGACGGAGCCTGCGAAGAAGTAACAGAAGGAACAGAAGAAGGAACAACCCAGGACGGGGGTAAGACGCGGTGGAAAAAAAAAAGGAGTCACTGGAACGTTTCCAACGATATATCCCCATGGCGGTAGCGAACGCGATGCTGCCTCTCGCTGAGACAACGTAACGTCGACCCCTTGCATTACCGGTCAAGGTTGTCGGGCACCGACGCCATTCCTAGGATCATGCACCTTGCGAATCCGCAATGGTTTCCTTCGTGGTCGTTCTTTAACTCGGGACTTCTGAGGGCTCTACAAGAAATGAGCAGCGTCGAATCTGTGTTGAAAGGATCATTCACAGAGGAGTTTATAGGATGTCTAAGGGGTAGGTCTCTAATAATATGGAACATCCTCCTTCCTCATGTTTAAAGAATTATGCGATATGTAATAAATTACAGTAAGTAAACATTGGAAGAATTTTCTTCTTAAATAAGAAATAGTCACCTCGATTTTTATGAATGAATCTGTACGTTCTTATATGCATTTATATGTGTACTTTTATATTCTCTTCAAAGAAGTATCATGAGACTTTGATCAAAAATTGATTAGCTTGGAAGTTACGAATTTTGTCCCGAATTCCTATTATACTTGTCGCACTGTGACGACGTCCAAAATAATCAAGGTGAACAAGCTACGTCGTTCATCCAGTATATTATGTAAAATAGCATTTCTCTTCATTATACTCGGTTTATTCACCGATGTAAACAAGATTTGATTGTAGTCATCGTGACTTTAAACAGGTTGTTTGAGGAAACTAATGGGTTCCAGCAATCACGTGTCACGCATGCTGAACTTTCATCGATACCGTGTACAGTTGTGCCCATAGAAATCGTACCACATTTTAAAAATACAGTTTGTAAAATATGTGGACTGCGGTAAATTATTTCATTGGAATAAATTTTGATATTTAAAAAATGTATATTAAAAAGGTTTAATGTAATTTTAGAGTGGCGTATTTTCTTAACTTATTAAAACATGTACAAGTGAAAATATATAAAATTTAAATGATTGAAAAAAAGAAGAAAAGACGAAGACAGATCAAACTCATCGCAACTTTAGTAACACGAAACTTTAAGTCTCGAACTCGTTCTTTTAAATAAACTTAGTGTTCGGTACAAATGGTATCGCGAACAACGATTTTTCCGAATCATTTATATCGTAAACGCGTCAGCTACTGGAACAAATTTAATCAGCGCGGAAAGATTACGTGTTCGCAACAGACGGTGTCCTTCGTAGCACGGCAGAGAAAGAGCCATTTTTAACGCGAAGAGAGACTGGAGAGGAGTTATGCGTCGCTCAACGAAACAATTATCGATCGTGTTAATCGTTTGTCTACAAACATTCTCAGTGGCTCGAGAATTTTCCGGTAGACCGAACAGCATTCGTGACAAGGTGAAGCTATCATCGGTTTCCAACAGAAAACTCTCGCGGTCTTGTCGTGGAGCTCCTGTTTGAATCTAGAGCTACTCGCTTCGCGCTTCGAGGAGGTCCACAAAGTCGAGAGATTTATCGCTTCTTCACTCATAATAAGTCCGAAAGCCGTGTTGCACATCGTGGGTGACTTAACGAAACGAAGGAATGACGGAATCCTCCGGGGCGAAGCGCCGTGCCACGCAAAGTTTGTTAAAATTATTTTTACACTTAAATTGCGTAGGTGTTGAAATAACTTTAAAGTCCAGTTAACTTTCCACAATCCCGTGTTAGTTTCATGACACGCGCTAAAATATTCGACATTTTACCAAATAATTTTAATTTTTTCGCAGGATTACGTATACGTTTAATTAAACAATGTTTCTCATAACCAATAGCAATATTGACGACAGCTAGTAGCATCGTCAACCTGAAATATCGTGTTCAATATGAATATACATGTAAAACAAACGAAAATTTAAGTTGTTATGCTTCGCAATAGTAAAGGTAAAATTTCTGTAGCAAAGATGTATATAAGTTCAGGAGAACTACCAACCTTGAGAGGCTGCATACTTTAAACAATTTAGATACCAGCAGAATGATGACATAAACACCATCTGTTTTATGATTAAAACAAAAGGAAATCTAAGTTGTTATGCTTCGCACTGACAGGAATAAAAATTCTACTCTCTTTAATCAATTACGAAATCGTTAGAACGATGACTTAAACGTCCCCTACTTTTACGAGCGCTATAATATATTTCAATTTGAACAAGATCTCCGTCACGGCGTACAAAGGGACCCTTTGCGTGGTTCAGAACCAGTTGGGATACGACAGGAGAATACGGCGAATCGTCATAGATAGCGCGCAGCAATTTAGGTTTACAGCCGGCGTAGTTCCGTCAATTTTGTTATACCTCCGTCAGCGTCGAAATCGGCTCCGAATACGCCTCTGGATATTCCTCGGTGCCGGAATTCTATAACGCCGAGTGTATTTCTGTCGCCGCGCAATAGTTTCCACGGGGGCGCAGACAATCGCGTAAAAGTAACTGGCGCGTTAAGCATCCCGAAGACCGATAGCTAAACAATGCGTAGCCGCGCCTTCTGGCTTTGAGATAAAATCGCGATCGAGGAAGACGCGCGCGTCCGCTTCGCAGCATCCCGTTGAGCGTTTTCATATCGAATCGATTCCAGGGAGCGTCCGCGCCTCCGGTTCAGCTGGTTATACGATATTATACAAAGGAAACCATGTGAGAAGAGGAACGCACGGATGGACGGACGGACGTACGAACGGACAGACGGATGGACGGACGGATGGAGGTGCGTACGAAGCGATCAGGTTTGAGCAGCTGTCTACAACCACGTCACTCAAGTTCACTATGTCGGGTTCGCGGTGGAATGAATGCCTTTCATTATGAGTCTTATCCTCCGCCCGATCTCTCAACCCTTTTTGCCTCCTTCGTGGTGCTCCTCTTTCTTCGTTTCGTCTTTCTCTTTGCCCCCGGGTCTGTTTCTCTGTAGATTCGATAGAGCAAGACACATGCGTTCCCGGAGGATACGACGGAGAAACTGGGAGGACACGAGCACGAAGGATCGAGAAGGGAAATATTATCGTCGAACGAACCATCTAGCCCACCGTCCTCCCCCTCGCCTAGCCCACTTTATACCTGAGTACCGCGAGATTTATCGTGGGTAAACTCGACGACTTTTACCTCTCCTTCTTTTTTTTTCCTTCGTTCGAGCGGGGCGTCGACAGCGACGCAACGAGCGGTCCCCAGGGTCGAGGAGAAAGATAATTAGAAGGGCTCGCGTCGCGATCGTTTAGACGCGCGATTCGATCCATCGAGCGGTATCGAGGGAGCAACCCCGATTCGACGACGGTAGCTGATCGGCTCCATTCGACTTTCGCCGGTCTGATCCTCGATGCGGTTGGACGTCCTGATCTTTCGTACCACTGCTCACTTTTTACAACATTTCATACGGTGATTTTAACGAAGGGAGTTTCATTTACTCGGGACTAAATGATAGTTAGCAATTAGTAAAGTGCGGATTTCAGGCGTTTATCGTACAAAGTAATATAGTAAATGCTTGAAGTAACCGAATGGTTTGTATACGTCTCAAAAAGGAAATAATAATATTATTTGTAAGCGAGACAAAACACGATTTCTACGAATAAGGAACAATTCGAATAGCTACAGATCTGTTCAAATTTTAGAACGTTGCATGATACGAACCTACATGATTTAACCTACATGAAATAATGAAAGAATACCACAGCAATTTCGCCCTGAATTTGCACTCAAACGTTCAACGCTGTTATAAGTCTAGCGAATATTAACGATTTTTCTTAATTACACTCGAAATTCTGCGATTCGCGATCGGAGCGACGTGCTGGCGACGCGGTCATCATTGTATACGCGTTTCTCGCTCGTTGAAAGTCACCTGGAGACAATTACCGTGCGATAATACGGGACAGGGAACGCTATCGTGGCGAATCCTAGGCGCGATGCGAATCACGGAGCACATTAACGTGTAAATTTTGCGCAACGCGTCTACCTGAACGGGCCACAGCCCGCGCACGGTTACGCGCGGTTAACCTTCTTCGCTGGCACGCCGGCTCGTGCCTGCACGTAAACATAAACAAGCCTAAGTACGCGAGGTCCGTTCCAAAAGTAATGGGGTTGCGTTTATACAAGCCTTTCTATGTCAGAATTGCTAGTGGAACAATGTTGAATGTCTCACGTTATGAATTATCTTGGGTTGCTTACCAAAATCATTTGATCGCGAACGCATTTTCAAATGTATTATTATAAATCTCAAAGTTCTTCGTAGTTCTGTAACCACCATCGTTGATTATTACCTGTTCCCGTAGAGCGAGCAAATTAAAAATCGTAATATGGAGGGGATAATTATTTATTACTTGCAGCGAAAGTTACTTATGAATCAATCTGATAACATATCTTTATCGATAAAAATTATTAACTTCCTCATGTTATATATAAGTACAAAATATGCATCCATGAATAACAAGCTAAGCTAACGGTGGAACGGTTGTTAACCCATCTACTCTTCGACGATGTTCTTCCTTGCCTTTTTCTTACGAGACTAATGTTTTATTCTAATGATCTAGGGATGGTGACTCCGCGAAGCTAACGTTTCACCTGGAAATAAAACGTAAAGTTATCGATTCGAACAAGAGACAGAATTGAAATCGGAGTGATCGTTTGGCGGAATGTGCTCAATTGCCTACTTCGCGTAAACCTGTTTCCCCGCGGCATGTAACGCGTTCACGCGCTGCGGTGATTCCGATCTTTCCTCTCGATCGGCCGCGTTCGATCGAAGGTGATCCATGACGTGGTCGTTTCGCCCGATTTCGTGATCTATTCTCCCCAAAACATGACTTTAAAAAACAAACTAAAGGACACATCCGTGCTTTCAGTATCTGTTTCAACGAATCGAGTACCTAGAAAAGGGTTTGCAGCGATCATCGAAACTCTGGTTTGCTTTGCCCTAGGATTTATCTATGAAAATCACGGTTCAGTGGTCTTAGGTCTTTTGGAGTAACAAGTATTCAGTTGCCTCCATACACCTTGACGCTCTACGAGGAACTACCCTCGTTCGTGTTCTATCGCAAGGATTTATTCCCTGAAGTTTTTGTGTCAGGCCTCGCAATGTAACAGACTACAATTAAACAGTGGTTTCACCCGTCTCAATGAAACGAGTATCTAAGAAAGGACTCGTCGCGATCCTCGAAACCCTGGTTTGTCTAGCTCAGGAATGGTCCTGGCCTATTACATCTTTGGTGCGATAAGTGTTCAGTTGGTCTCATACACGCCTTGCGCGTAACTCCGCTCATTGTCCAGTAAACCTTAGCGGTGTCCAGACCGTTTTAGCGTCACGGACACCTGCTATCATCGACGAGCACGAGTTCATCTTCCGGAGACAGCGCGAATCTCGCATTCCCCTTTCGAGCGTGTAAACGGCCGCGCCGATAGCTGCGGCGTTGTGCACAGCCGTGACAAGCGCGGACAGTTTGACACTCGGCTTCCTAACGATCGGCCAGGCCTGTCGGAGAAAAAGGAAGCTTTGAATGCCGATTCTGTGGGCCGGCTTGATCGACGCGTCGTCTCCCTGTCAAGACCGTCTCTTTCTCTCTTCCCATATCCTAGATTTTCTTCTACGAGCCGCGGCTTTGTATGCCGACCCATTCGAGTTTAACGTTTATTGTTTGCGCGCGCGCTCGTCTTTGTCCTCCTCGTCATTCGCTCCGGAGCGCGCGGTGCTTCGCGCCACGGTGCTTAACGCGACTTATTTTATCAACGAAATTCACGCGACGTTGGGAAACCCCGAAAACCCTTTCGATCCAGAAGGACACGTATTTGTGGTTTGCTATGCAAAATTTAAAAGGGTTCAACAGACGACGACGGACTAGTGGAAGAGTGCTCCAATTTGAACGAACTAGTATTGAGAAGCGTAGACGATCAAATTGCTCCAAAATAAAGTGAATGAAAATTTGAATGCAAATCAGACGTCCTTTGCACAATGTCTGTGTGTATCTTGGAGATTAAAATAAATTTTATTCGACTGTACGTGTCTTAAAGATAGCATGTGGTTGATTAAAGAGCTAGATTTAATCACTTTAAAAATAGAAGCATTGAACGACTGTTTCGATTCCTCTGTAATAAAAACATAACAATTTTTTCCTCGACGCATATCGAAACTTCGTTGTTGTATGGTTATAAAGCAAATCATATATACTCCTTCTCAAACGATATAAAAATCTAGCTAGATGAAAACATATAGTACGAGTGACGTGCATTCTGTTCAAATTGATAAATGTTTACAGAATTATATCCTTGAGTAGCTCAGCATCACATGCTAGAACTATTGTTGTCGATGGAGATCCTGGTTAGTCGTGTACCTATTAATAGACAATCGAGACACTCAAGGCAACAATACTCCAAACAACCAAAACAGCAATTATCGATATTTCTTCAACAGTTGTCGAAGAAATCGCGCCAAAATGACTGAAACTCGATTAGTCAAGAAAGATGCTACAAGTAAAACAAGTCTGTGAAAATATTAAGACGAATGAGTCGCATATCATAAGAAAGGAATTTAAGACACCACGACTATAAACGATCGCTCATAGAGCGCAAGAGAATGACGCCCACGATCATTGGAGGATAGTCTCTGCAAGACGTACGATTCTTATGCATCTTTCGTACACAGTGTGTTAAGTTTTTGGCGGATGGCGCGGACTCGGTCGAGGAGCAGCAGCAATTGGTTTCGTTGTCTTCCTCGCGACTCTGTCACTTCGAGCAATTGACTTTGATCCGTTCGTGCGCGCGTAACATTGAACGCAATTACGGTCAATTTACGATGCCTCTCGGTTACTGCCGCCTCCCTCCCGTTCCAGTAATAGCCCTGTAGGTGGAGGAATACGACGGAGTGGTATCGATCAGTTTTGCGAGATCGATCGACGAATTTTTCGAAGGAGTCTCCAATTCAATCGAGAATTACAAACTTGTAAATAGAAAGCAGACTTCTTTCGACTTTCGAAACACCGAAGGTGCTGGTTAGCTAAGGAAACTATTCGTTGTGTCCCGTTAATCGATGTACGATTGATCGTATCGGTCGTGTATTATTATTACATAATAAATTGTTGCCTATCTCTGGCAGGTAGCCTTCTCGGAAGGCACAGCTTCGCGCCTCTCGACGCGAGAGCGTGGAGATCCTTGCGCAGGACCCTTTACCATTTCGTGCTCGCTCACCGTTAAAGCCCGCGAATTCGACTGGACGCGACTCATCGTATAATATTACATCCTATTAGGGCAGGAATAACTGCCGGATGAAACGCGACAGCGAACGATCAACGTGGGGGGAAAGGGGCCGACTCCTCGAGATGCGTGTTAGTCGATCGTCTCGAGATCCACTCGGAATAATGCGACGTTCCCCGCTGATCTACGATCCGATCCCGATCGTCGAACATTGCGTTCGAGCGTGTTCCCTTTCTGTAGATGTATCGGTCGTCTGGGAGAACGGTACAATCTGCAGTAACCCCCCTTGTATGTCACCGATTTTTCCCCGCTTAGAAGCAACCGAGTCAACCCCACCGCTGTCCCTGCTCTATCGCGCCAGCAACTATCGCAGCATTTCCCAATCCTTTTCATTTTTGACGTCGCGACATTTAATTTATGGAACACTTGCATTCATTCGTCTGTCTATGTATTTGTTTAGTCAGAGGGACATTAACAGCAAGTACAGAGCGAATAGTAAGAAATGTTAGAGAATAACCGAAAGAAATGTGGAATTGCATGGCTTTAGAATGAGAAATATATAATTAAATACCGAAAAGGTTTCGCTGTCTATTTCATTACTCTTCGATACCAGTATATTAATAATCGAAAAAGATATATTACAAATTATAACTACAGAAAAGTGATGGCTGTTACAAATGTGCAACATTCATTGATTTTATTCGTTTTATTTATGAATCGCGATTTTTTCGCCCAACACAATTCGGATAAACGATGCCTTATCGCGAGCCGGACCGAATTTTATTCGCTACTGATAATTAAAATTTATCGTTACATGTACAACCGAGCCAACGTATCCCTAATTTTAGTAAAATCGAGGATAAAATTATAGAGCCGATACAGGAGCTTTAGATGGTGTCTGGATATGCCAGACCAGATACTTGTGCTATATTGGAGCCTCCTCGGATAAATTCTCTAGGAACTTCCAAATTAATAGAAATTCATTATCGTGACAAGAAGATACGATAAAAAATTGGAATATTAATTAGAATAATTAATTTTTGTACAATTTTGAATAAAAATTGTACATTGGTATAGGTGATGATAGTGTTGGTAGTATTTAAATGTTGTGACCTAAATCGTGGACGCCTGATCTGAAAGGGTTTATTAAAGATGTAGTACTTTGAGAAATCGCGACATACCGCAATTTATTATTTGTTTACAAAGACAAACTTTTAATCTTCTTTCGGTCACATTTTAGTCCAACCCCTTCAATTCTCTACTTTGCACCAGCAAGTAAGGCTACCGCTACATTGGTGATCTTGCTTCTTCCAAGAACCGCGATAATAGCAGCCTTCAGGTTCCGATTTCTTGCAGTAATCGAGGTTCTACCGTACCTTCCTTCGCGAATGCATGCGACCGAACAGAACCGATTCTGCTTGCACGTTAACTGGAGGTCATCGAGTTTGCTACACGAGTTGGCGAAGAGTCGAGTAGTCGAGGAGACGACAGACCCGGTGAAGGCGGTTTCGCGTTCTTTCTTCCAGGCGTAGGCGGCGGTCGGGAAGGGTGGATCGTACCGAAGGAAAATTTCGACTATAAATAGCAGTGTATTCTAAACGAGGTACAGAGAACGCATTGGATCTAAATTATGAATTTCATCAGCGGCAGTCTGCCGTTTCATTCCGCGTTTTAGCTTCCTACTCGCCTCCCCCCCCCCCCTCGAACCCGCCCCTAAACAGTCCTTTCTCGCCCCAACCCGTGCCGTCTTGCCTCCTTCGCTGTCCTCGTTTCGCCGATCCTTCGGCTCGTTCGCGTCTCTTATTCGTCCCCCGTTCGTTTTAGTTTTCCGCGAGGTTTCCACGGATAGCCGGCGTCGTCCCCCGGCCGCCCCGCCGCTGGCTACCGCCACCTCTCCGTCCCTTTCACCGGAGGGGTGCGCGGGAGATGAAAAGTTCTGGCGAAGACATAAAAATGCGGCGCTGCATTTCCCTTTTAAAATAAGGCCCTCTGCTCCTTTTTCAGTTTATTATTATCAAGTTGTGCAGTCTGCGCTCGTTCCACGGGTCTTCCTCGGCCCTCTGCTCGCTGCCATCGCGCACCCCCGACCCCGTTTCGCCATCCACCCGCGCCGGCTTTCTTCCGCCCGATGCACCAGAGACGACCGTATCTTCGACTATAAAACGACCAACTCACCCCCGCGGCTGCCGTTTTCCTCGCGCCTCATCTTCCAACGGCTCGTGCAACTCTATTCGTAACTCCGTGTTTGGGAACTTCCCGTTATGAGAACGAACCTCCGCTGTTGTTTACTTAACTACGGGTGCGCTGGGCGTGAGAGCGGCTAGGGGTTCGCGCTCGTGCTCGTTTCGCCGAGAGATTCCTCGATATTCGATCGGCTTTCGTTGCGCCGAGATCGAGGGATTCGAGATGGGTTCACGGTTTGGTTCGCTTCGAATTTGATCTATCGGCGAGGTTCACCTAACAGATCCTGGTACAGACGCTGTGCTGTTGATCGTTGAAACAGTCTTCGATTAATCGGTAGTCGATTAATAGATAATTGCGAGCAGTATGATAAATCGGTGCGGTTGCCGTTGTATAACGTACGCGTCTAATCTATACGTGACTTCTCAGTCATAAACACTGCGTCACATGTCCATAAACACTGTCATCTGGGGCCTATAAATCCTGCGTCATCCTAGCTTCCGTCTCCTTCGTGGAACTTCCTAAATATTGACCTATTCTAGCTACCCCCTCTGCTACATCACATATCCTCCGAAACTGTAATATGTATTCCGTCGAGACAGAGTCGAAGGACACTTTTACATCGTTCACTATATTTTTCCTAATCACTGCATCGTAACTGTAACGTAACTTGCTCGATCTATGCACGATTAGATGTGCTCCATGAAAATGTCTAAATCTCAACTCGATCAGTTGCATCAGGTCAATTATTATTGCAATTCTCTTGAAGACGAACATGTTAAATCTGTTTCAAATGTTTTCGTCAGGCGGAATAATCAATTTTACCTTTCGACACGACTAACACTTGAAATCCGCATTTCTGATGCGGCCTCTGCGACTCTAAAGCAAACCAACGTCAATTTCTGAGAAGCGTAAGTTGTTATTCCTATCGTCTCGTGTTTTACTTTGTACAATACCATCCATTACAGTTGCACCTCGTCGCGTCAACTCGTCGTATGATAAATCATCGCGTCCGTGGCCCCCATTAGACATTCCAGCTTGCTCGATGACAAAAGGATGGGTCACGCCACACGTCTCTGCGCGATTCTAGAATCTCGCGACTGCTCATGTGAAAACTCTGTCTACTTCATTGTCCATACTTATCCTTTGGATCAAGATAAATTCTGTACAATTTTCCGAGGTAATTTTACTTAATTTGTATACGATGCTTTCTTACAGGGGCGTCCAGTAGTTTTATAGTCTCAGACACTTATCTTGTAATTGCCCGAGGGTTAATTAGTTCGTGAATGCATAAATAAATATTAAGGAGTCAAAGTGACCTTATTGGGATTGTCATGTCCCAGACATTGCTGGCTGATTCGCGGAGAAAGCAAAGTTCTCGATGATAACGGTAGCTCGGTGCTCCGCGGTTCCTCGATTCTAGCGGTCGGAGCGTCGAGACGTCGACGACAAGAGACAAAGGTCGAATTCGGTTTTGTCAGCGACGCGACCTTGAGTACGATGACGAGCTCCTGACGCGAGAAAGCGTTCCGGTTCGGAGCAGAAGAGAAGCACCGTGCGAGAGGCTATCCTATTTATAGGCGACCCGGCAAAAACACGAACGATGACGGCGGCCGGCGAAGTGCCTTCTCTGAACCTCGACAGAGTGACTGGAGAATCAAGTGGAAAAGGAGGTGGCCGAGGAGGAGGAAGATTCAAAGGAGAACGAAAGAACAAGAGAAGCGAAAGAAAACTAGCGAAAGAAAACTAGCGAAAGAAAACTAGCGAAAGGAGGCGAGAGAAATGTATGTAATTAGGCATCGGTAATGTTCTCGGACGAAATAGATACAGAAGCATGTGTAGGATGCATTTGAACGTTATCTTTGCTCAAAATGTCAAAATGAATAAACAAATCCCTCATCCGATTTCGCAGTCAGATGTTCTGTTATCGAGATACAAACAGTTAAATTTTTGGCGCGCGTGAACCTATGACAGGTCTCGCCAGTGAAGAGTGCACGCGCATGCGCGATCTAGCGGTCAGCTGTCTGAGGGATAAATGGCGCGCGCCAAGAGTCGCATCGCTAAACTTTAAATGCTCGTATCTAGGTAACAAAGCTTTACATCGCAAAATGGTAAAGGATTAAGGTTAATAGGGAGGTTAATAATAATAATATCAACTAAGCTCCAATATATTATAGAATAATCGACACGATTACAAAGGAATATTTAAATTTCTTTGATAATTCTGGTGAACCGAGCCACAATACTATAAGATTGAAGAAGTCAATCGTTCCAATTGTATCGGAATTACAGCACGATTGAGCGGCGAAGTGTCGCGATTTGGAGCAGGGAACACGGTAGCATCGGAATCAGAGGTCAGAGAAGCGTTCGTATGAGACGGTCGAATGAATACTACTACTATTTATAGGCGTAAAAACACGAACGATGACGGCGACCAGCGAAGTGCCTTCTTCGAACCTCGACGGAGTGACTGGAGGATCGGGTGGAGAAGGAGGTGTCGGAGGAGGAGGAAGGTGGTGCGGGAGGACGAAGGTTCGGGGGAAGCAAGAGAGGACAGTGCGAAAAAGGGACGAGAGACGCTTGATAGCGGGAAGCAAGATGCGAGAAGCGTGAAGCGAGAAACGTGAAGCGAGAAGCGAGTAGGCGAGTGGCAAGAGACGAAACGAGACGTGGCGAGATGAGTCGGGACGCGAAGGCTAGGCGGGAGGAACGAGGGAGCGAGCTCCATCGGGAGCAACGTATGCGAAAGGAAGAGAGAACCGTCGATCAAACGTCGCGAACGTCCGAAGCGTCTGTCTGGAACGAAGACGTCTCCATCAACCGTCAGATCGAGCCACACGCTTCTCGCTCCCCTCATTTTTATTACCGCCCCAGGGCCGTACCTACTCTCGCCGCCTCGCAGGCTTAATAACCACGGAGTAACGCGATTAAGTAAAGCGTCGTCTCGTCTTCTCGTCTTCCTCGCGTCTCGAGCTCGCGATTCGAGCAGCTTCTTTCTTGATCCGCGTCACCGGGCACCGCAACCACACGTACATCCGTTCGGTGATCGGAGAGATTCGATTACGGTAACGCCTCGCTTCTGGATGGGAACACGCTGGAAATATAGTTGCACACAACTTTCATGCTGTCAGTTTGGAACGCGTTTAGTAAATCTAACGACAAACGAATAAACTGTACAACCGCGACCAGTATAACGTGTTCGAGTTATTTTCCGACCTAGAAATCAGCTTCATTCCTGCCGGCTCGATTCAGCTGAAGAGCCCCCGCTAAGCTTTATGACGTTGCCATGTTATGAAACAGAATCGTACGGCGATGTCCGCTATCGTCCATAGAGACGTTATAGACAGAGTAGAGGAGATCTCCGGATGTACTACAGTTGAAAAGAGAAGAAAAAACCACGGTACCCACATACGTATGTACATATGTCTCAGGCATTCTGACGTTATTGCTGAATATAGTGTCCAAACCTGTATCTTCTGATGAATTGCCGAAGGTAAAATTTTGTATGCGGGGTCCTTTCGTTTCCCCCACAATACCCAGCAAGTTCCATCTCGAACGGCCACCGGTGCCTTTCGGAAGTACGGCCAAAACTACTCCAAATAAGTTCGCGTAACCAATTAAACCTCTCGCCAAAACTATCAGCGATAGTTTCCTGAAGATGCAACGGTAAACACGGAAGCTTTTTGTTTGCGTCGGTAGCTGTTCCATCGACGCGCTTGCGGCACCGCTTTGAAGTTCAGCGACGAGTTTTTTTAACTGGCAGCTGCCGACCACTCGAGTCGACAGGTCGCCCTCGCTGAATAAACATAAATGGTCGGTGTGATTCCCGATCGCGTATCCCTAACGCGGATTTGACGTAAAAAGAACGAGACGTAAACCGTACTCTCGAGGGCGAGAGAGAGAGAGAGAGAGAGAGAGAGAGAGAGAGAGAGAGAGAGAGAGAGAGAGAGA